>NC_052943.1:35880253-35955253 GCF_013358895.1 Oreochromis aureus
ATCATCTATGTCATATATCTATGATATTTCATATTTTTATTTTAAATGGTCAACATTTCAAGATTCTCCCATGTCTTCTGAACACAACGGTCTAAGAATGACCGTTTTAGCCCCTACGGTTAGGAATTTATGGCTGTTTGTTTGAGGGGAGTCCTCACTATGAGAAATACACTGCAAAAATCCTGTCTCTCTCTGTGCTGCATGTGTACAAGCCTGCACTTGGTGCACCAATTTTGGCGGGAAAAAGCACACAGCCTCTCTGATTGGTGGATTCAAATTGAGAAGCTCACAGCTGTTTGACTGACCTAGAAACATGCTGTTAACAGCCCCTGTTCACTTGCTGATGCTGCTGGTGTGTGTGTGTGTGTGTGTGTGTGTGAGAGAGAGAGAGAGAGAGAGAGAGAGAGAGCCTTTTTATGGGAGCATCTTATTGTATGATTTAAATTCAATATATTTAGACTGGTTGACTGAATTTGGTCCTGTGTGTGTCTCTCTGTGCATGTGTGTTTCCATATGCGTCCATATTTGTGATTGTATGATGGTTATAGTTTTTTTTGCTGATTTTTTTCATTTAACAATTACATTTGAGGGACCCTTAGCATGTTCAGGATTTTTTCAGCTGTCCATTTTGCTTTTCCAATTTTTCTATTTAAGTTATTAATATTCTGCTAGGTCATAGCATTTCTGCTGCTTTTCAGTATTTTTGCTAAATACAGCATTTCTGCTAAATCATACTATTTCTGCTATTTCATAAGATTTGTGCTAACTATAGTGTTTCTGCTAAAAAATTGTATTTCTGCCAAATATAGTATTTTTGATTAATTATAGTTTTTCTACCAAATCATAGTACAGTTTTACTCCTTTTTATATGGCTTCTAAGACAACCAATCATATCTGAGGGCTTGCACATTCAAATTTGCATATTGTTGCCTTCATGGCTTCCCAGCCAGCCAATCATATCTGAGGGCTGGCACATTCAAATTTGCATATTGGGGCATTCATGGCTTCTAAGACAACCAATCATATCTGAGGGCTGGCACATTAAAATTTGCATATTGTTGCCTTCATGGCTTCCCAGCCAGCCAATCATATCTGAGGGCTGGCGCATTCAAATTTGCATATTGGGGCCTTCATGGCTTCCCAGCCAACCAATCATCTATGTCATATATCTATAATATTTCATATTTTTATTTTAAATGGTCAACATTTCAAGATTCCCCCACGTCGTCTGAACAAAAGAATGTCTAAGAATGACCGTTTTAGCCCCTACAGTTAGGAATTTATGGCTGTTTGTTTGAGGGGAGTCCTGACTATGAGAAAGAGACTGCAAAATCCTGTCTCTCTCTGTGCTGCATGTGTAAAAGCCTGCACTTGGTGCACCAGTTTTGGCGGGAAAAAGCACACAGCCTCTCTGATTGGTGGATTCAAATTGAGAAGGTCACAGCTGTTTGACTGACCTAGAAACATGCTGTTAACAGCCCCTGTTCTCTTGCTGATGCTGTGTGTGTGTGTGTGTGTGTGTGTGTAAGAGAGAGAGAGAGAAAGAAAGACACACACAAAGACCCTTTTAGGGTAGCATCTCATTGTTGGATAAAAATATTATATATTCAGACTGGTTGACTGGCATAGACCCTGTCTGTGTGTGTCTCTGAGTATCCATATTTGATTTCTTGTGTATTTGTTGATTTGTGTATCCATATTTGAGTTTGTGTGTATCTGTTGGCTTTTCTTATTTTTTCTTTTTCTAAATGTATTTTTATTTTATTTTTCACAGGTGAACAACAATTAGTTTTCAGCGAACTTAACCATGTTCCTTTTATTCAGCTTGTCATTTTACCTTTCCAATATTTTCACTTAAGTTATTACTATTCTGCTCAATCATAGTATCTGTTCTAAATCATTGTTTTTAAGCTATATTGTAGGATTTCTGCTAAATCATAGTATTTCTACTATATTATATTTTTCTTTCTAAATATAGCATTTCTGCTATAGAATAGTATTTCTGCTATGTTATAATATTTGTGCTAAATTGGAGTATTTTTGCTAAAACATAGTATTTATTTAAAATTACAATATTCATAGTATATTACAGTGTCTCTTTTAAATCACAGCATTTCTGCTATGTTGTACTGTTTTTCTAAATCATAGTATTTCTGTAATGTTTAAGAATGTTTGGCTAAATATATTCTTTCTGTTATCTTATACTATTTCTCCTAAATTCTTGTATTTTTGAGAAGTTATCGTGTTTCTGTTACGTTACAATGTTTCTGCTAAGTTCTGCTATGCTATTGTATTTCTGCCAAGTATTATGTTTCCTCTAAGATATTGCAGTTCTGCTAAGTTACTACATTTTAGCAAATTTCCTTTACTTCTGCAAAGTTTTTACAATTTCTGCAACTTTTCAGCTTTTTCAGCTATTTTTAGCAGACAGCTTCAGCATTACAGCATCCACACTGCATTTTCGCAGGAAATGCAAATTTTTCTAGTTATTATTATTCTCCATCTTCCGCCTAAATTTCGGCACGTATCACGCCCCGCAGTTTTGAGACAAGCTTCATATATGTTACCTCATTTTGTGCGGCCGGATCTGGAATGGTGTGCTATGACTTTTGGTGTTTATGAATTTTATAGTTTTTTAAATATTAATATTTTAGTGAAAATTTTTCCCGCTCCTCTGCCAAACAGTTTTGACATTAGGATTACATATGTTAGATCATTTTGTGCGGCTGGAGCTGGACTATTATGTTGTGACTTTTGGTGTTTATGACTTTTATAGTTTTTAAATATTAATATTTTAGTACAAATTTAGGCCAATTCATCTTTTGGCGCCAAATAAACAGACTTCATTTGTGGTGTCTTGGCTCTCTCTAGTGGTATACCGGGAGTAGTACAGCCGAAAAGATTTATCCTTGTGTTGAAAACTCCATATCCCACAATTCATAGCACGCCTCTACAGAGTGAACAATGGCGGCCACCACTTCGCTTTTTTATATGTCTTTTATTCGTGTTTCTAGGTCACAAAATAAACTTTTAAGATATTTTCAGGCGAGAATGTAGGTGTGTAAACTTCAAATATCTGCTTGTTTTATCAAGACATCCCATATTTAGCGACAGTGCTCTGACGACGTCGGTCCTGCCTGACAGCTAGCCCGGCTACCTAGCTAGCTGCCGCGACTTGGCTGCAAATGGATAGCGAGGGACTCTCTCTGTCGTTTCACCTCCCGGTCTCTCGCAAATGCTCGCACAGAATCGGAGTTACAGCTGGATGTGGAAAAAATAACTGAGTTGTTTGGTGGTGCTATAACGCGGAGCTACAACAGTGGGCAGCTATCCACCGGTGTATGACAGAAAGGACATGCCGCGACCGCCGATCGACCGCGTCTGCAAATCGGCGCTGTACGAAGTAACTTCATCTTTACACAAAACTGTAAGCTGTCATCTGTGAAGCGTGAGCGGTGTTTGTTTTTACCATAGTTCATGGTGGAGAATGGCTGCTCTTCTGAGTTTTGCTCTCTGTAGCCGTATGAATGGCAACTACAGTGATTAGCAGCGGCATAGGCACACATAAAATTTCTTCTGAAATTTTCGCTTTCTAGTTCTTTATTATTGTGTGGATGCCCTCAAGGGCTTCCACACTATTGAGTTCCTGTTTCTCTTTATTGTGTGGATGCCCTAAAAGGGCTTCCACACTATTGAGTTCCTGTTTCTCTTTATTGTGTGGATGCCCTAAAGGGCTTCCACACTATTGTTTTCCTGTTTCTCTTTCTTCTTTATTGTGTGGATGCCCTAAAGGGCTTCCACACTATTGTTTTCCTGTTTCTCTTTCTTCTTTATTATTATTCCCCTAGTTGCTTCCGTACACTTTTTGGCACTTATCTACTCCCTCAGTTTTCAGCCGATTTTCTCCGTTCAAACTCTTTACTGTTCTGCTCTTTCTGCTAATGCCGGCTATGACTTTTGGTGTTTATTACTGTTATACTTTTTAAAATATTACACTTTTTTCCTTTAATTTGTCCCATTGAAATGAATGGGAAACTTCCACAATTCTGCTAAAACTTGCTTGTTTTTGAAACTTAACTACTTTGTCATACTTTCACCTAGAAACTCCATTCAAACTTTAAAATGTTCTCAGACTATTGGGCTATTCCTGAATGATTCAGCTTTTTCAGATCTTCTACCGTTTTAATTTTATACCTCTTTAAGTTTTCAGTTGCAAAATTGTGATTTTTCAGAAAATACATGCGTTGCTATGGTTGCTATGCAATTAAGTCAGAGTGAGTGCTGGTCCGTTCTGAATTTTCTCTTCATGTCTAAACAACTTCTTGCTACTGACTCAATTTCCACTCAACCCCCACAAATTATACATCAAAACGTAGGTATTTTTGCTGGCTTTCAGACAATGTCACTATCTTTATTGTGAGATTTACCGTTTTTTTTGCAATTTGCCTCGAGGTGACACAAGGTCTCAATACTCCCCATTCAAAGTCTATGGGAGGTTTTGAAATTCAGAGCTGAAATTCTGTAACAGGAGGCATTTTCAAATTGCCATATCTCTTTAACAAAGCAAAGTTAGGACATGAGGCTTGTGCCAATATATCTTCAGACACTGCTGACACTCACAGTGGAAGCAGTTTTACAATTATCTTACCGTTGAGCAATGAATTACGTTTGTTTGAGGGTGGAAATCTGTCCTTCTCTCAGTCTTCAAACTCTGGAAATGAAGCCGTTTCTTCTCTCGTCATATCTCCGCGACGGAGGTAGAACGAGCTATGAAAATCGCAGTCAAAATACACCAAAGTCCGCTGATTCACCCAGTACAAGAATTATGCTGCTAGCCCTCCTAGTTTTTGAGTTACACGACGTTTTGTAACTCCAAAAAACGGCGTTTTTCGCCTCTCACCGCGATCTATTTCTGACTGCCCAAGTATCTGTCTTTCAGACCGCCGCCCCCTTTCCAGGTGGCGCAATCAGTAATGACACGGCTCTGCAGCTCAAAGGTCGTGGGTTCAATCCCACCTTGGTCCACGTTTTTTTTTTCACTACAAATTTATACACTATCACAGACCTGTAATTTATATTGCTAATTTATTACAATTCTGCAAAGTTTTATGATTTTAGCAGCTTTTCTAATATGGACCTCAGATTCTTGTCAACACCACATGGCAGAAATACATACAAGTAAACAGCCTGATGAAGCAGACAGAAGCAGTACCTCTGATTGGTGAATTTGAGCAGAACCAGGTTGTTCTGCCTCTTTTGAGCAGAAATTCTGCTGATTCATCTCTTTTCAGCGCAACGTTCTGCTTCTTTACCTCTTTTCAGCTGAAATTCTGCTGATTCACCTCTTTTCTGCAAAATTTTCAGCCTTTTCACCTCTTATCAGCACAATTCTCAGCAGCTTCTGCTCATTTGAGCAGAATTGTCTGTCTCTCCTCCTCTTTTTGAGGGAGAGTTTAGCTCAGTGACATGAGCAGCTGCCTTGAGACCAGCAGGGCCAGGTTGAATCCTGCTCAGGGTGACATGTTTTTTTTCACCACCATGCAACTTTTTGCAACTTTTCATCTTTTCAGCTTTTCAGCAGACAGCTTCAGCGTTAAGGCATCCACACAGCATTTTCGCAGGAAATGCAAATTTTTCTAGTTCTTTATTATTTCTCTAGTTGCTTCCGTACACTTTTTGGCACTTAACTACTTTCTCAGTTTTCAGCCGATTTTCTCAGTTCAAACTCTTTACTGTTCTGCTCTTTCTGCTAATGATGGCTATGACTTTTGGTGTTTAGTACTATTATACTTTTTAAAATATTACACTTTTTTCCTTTAATTTGTCCCATTGAAATGAATGGAAAACTTCCACAATTCTGCTAAAACTTGCTTGTTTTTGAAACTTAACTACTTCTTCATGCTTTCACCTAGAAACTCCATTCAAACTTTAAAACGTTCTCAGATTATTGGGCTATTCCTGTCTGATTCAGCTTTTTCAGATCTTCTACCGTTTTAATTTTATACCTCTTTAAGTTTTCAGTTGCAAAATTGTGATTTTTCAGAAAATACATGCGTTGCTATGGTTGCTATGCAATTAAGTCAGAGTGAGTGCTGGTCCGTTCTGAATTTTCTCTTCATGTCTAAACAACTTCTTGCTACTGACTCAATTTCCACTCAACCCCCACAAATTATACATCAAAACGTAGGTATTTTTGCTGGCTTTTTTGAGTTACACGACGTTTTGTAACTCCAAAAAAACGGCGTTTTTCGCCTCTCGTCGCGATCTATTTTCTGACTGCCCAAGTATCTGTCTTTCAGATCGCTGCCCCCTTTCCAGGTGGCGCAATCAGTAATGACACGGCTCTGCAGCTCAAAGGTCGTGGGTTCAATCCCACCTTGGTCCACGTTTTTTTTTTTTTCACTACAAATTTATACACTATCACAGACTTGTAATTTATATTGCTAATTTATTACAATTCTGCAAACTTTTATGATTTTAGCAGCTTTTCTAATATGGACCTCAGATTCTTGTTAACGCTCCATGGCAGAAACAAGTACACAGCCTGATGAAGCAGACTGAGGCAGTACCTCTGATTGGTGAATTTGAGCAGAACCAGGTTGTTCTTTCATTTCATTTCTTTATTTATTTCACACATGGTTCAACAGTGTTTCTTTTTCTACATACAGAACCTTCAGAAATTCTGCTCATTCACCTCATCTCTTGTGTTTGAGTGCCCTCTCGTGGCGCCTTTTTGGGTAGTGCCTTAGTAAAGCGTGAACACTGCAAAGAAGTGGTATCAGACTGGTTTGTAGTGGAGGAATTTGTTGCCAGTTTCTTTCATCTTTAATCCGTATTCATGTTGTAATGTAGTAGTACCACAATATGGCAGAAACACTATGTTTTGGCACAAATACTTTGATTTGGTATACTTTAGCTTCTTCACCCCTTTTCAGCAAAATTTTCATTTTTTCACCCTTTTCAGCACAAATTCCAGCTTTTTGGCTGTTTTCAGAAAAACAAAACTCTTTTCAGCAGAAACTCTGCTGATTCATCTCTTTTCAGCGCAACTTATTGCTTCTTTACCTCTTTTCTGCAAAATTCTGCTGATTCACCTCTTTTCTGCAAAATGTTCAGCCTTTTCACCTCTTATCAGCACAAATCTCAGCTGTTTTCAGAAAAAAAACTCTTTTGAGCATAAATTCTGCTGATTCATCTCTTTTCAGCGCAACTTATTGCTTCTTTACCTCTTTTCTGCAGAAATTCTGCTGATTCACCTCTTTTCTGCAAAATTTTCAGCCTTTTCACTTCTTCTCAGCACAGTTCTCAGCAGCTTCTGCTCATTTAGCAAAATTGTCAGTTGCTCCATCTGTTGTTTTTGTGAGAATGAGTTTGGTTCAGTGAGATGAGCAGCTGCCTTGAGACCAGAAGGGCCAGATTCAAATCCCGGTCATGGCAAAACCTGTTTTCAGTTTTCTCTTTTGTTCTGCCTCTTTTCTGCAGAAATTCTGCTGATTTACCTCTTTTCTGCAAAATTTTCAGCCTTTTCACCTCTTCTCAGCACAATTCTCAGCAGCTTCTGCTCATTTTAGCAGAATTGTCGGTCTCTCCTCCTCTTTTTTGAGAGAGTGACTTTAGCTCAGTGAGATGAGCAGCTGCCTTGAGACCAGCAGGGCCAGGTTTGAATCCTGCTCAGGGCGACATGTTTTTTCACCACCATACAACTTTTTGCAACTTTTCATCTTTTTCAGCTTTTCAGCAGACAGCTTCAGCGTTAAGGCATCCACACAGCATTTTCGCAGGAAATGCAAATTTTTCTAGTTGTGTGGATGCCCTCAAGGGCTTCCACACTATTGAGTTCCTGTTTCTCTTTATTCTTTATCTTTTCTTCATCTTCAAGTTGCTGCTTCGTTTTTTCGGCACTGAACTACTTCAGCAGTTTTTGACCGATTTTCTCCATTCAAACTCTACACTGTTCTGCTCTTTCTGCTTATTGCAGCTATGACTTTTGGTGTTTATTACTGTTATACTTTTTAAAATATTACACTTTTTTCCTTTAATTTGTCCCATTGAAATGAATGGAAAACTTCCACAATTCTGCTAAAACTTGCCTGTTTTTGAAACTTAACTACTTTCTTATACTTTCACCTAGGAACTCCATTCAAACTTTAAAATGTTCTCAAATTATTGGACTATTCCTATATGATTCAGCTTTTTCAGATCTTCTACCATTTTAATCTGGTCCCTCTTTAAATTTTGAGTTGCAAAATTGTGATTTTTCAGAAAATACATGCGTTGCTATGGTTGCTATGCAATTAAGTCAGAGTGAGTGCTGGTCCGTTCTGAATTTTCTCTTCATGTCTAAACAACTTCTTGCTACTCGTTCAATTTCCACTCAACCCCCACAAATTATACATCAAAACGTAGGTATTTTTGCTGGCTTTCAGACAATGTCACTATCTTTATTGTGAGATTTACCGTTTTTTCACAATTTGCCTCGGAGTGACACAAGGTCTCAATACTCCCCATTCAAAGTCTATGGGGAGGTTTTGAAATTCAGAGCTGAAATTCTGAAACGGGAGGCATTTTCAAATCGCCATATCTCTTTAACAAAGCAAATTTAGGACATGAGGCTTGTGCCAATATATCTTCAGACACTGCTGACACTCACAGTGGAAGCAGTTTTTACAATTATCTTACCGTTGAGCAATGAATTACGTTTGTTTGAGGGTGGAAATCTGTCCTTCTCTCAGTCTTCAAACTCTGGAAATGAAGCCGTTTCTTCTCTCGTCATATCTCCGCGACGGAGGTACAACGAGCTATGAAAATCGCAGTCAAAATACACCAAAGTCCGCTGATTCACCCAGTACAAGAATTATGCTGCTAGCCCTCCTAGTTTTTGAGTTACACGACGTTTTGTAACTCCAAAAAAGCGGCGTTTTCGCCTCTCACTGCGATCTAATTCTGACTGGTCATCAATCTGTTTTTAAGGCGCCCGCCCCCTGTCCAGGTGGCGCAATCGGTAATGACACGGCTCTGCAGCTCAAAGGTCGTGGGTTCAATCCCACCTTGGTCCACATGTTTTTTTTTTCACTACAAATTTATACACTATCACAGACCTGTAATTTATATTGCTAATTTTTTTCACTACAAATGAGTAGTGCAAAAACATACTATGTCTGCAACATCACAGTATATCTGTTATGTTATAGTATTACTACTAAATCACAGTATTTCTGCCAATTCAAGGAGGCTGACTGTTACTAAGTGCATCAGTGTACATAGGTCATCTGTTGTGTTGGAGTGCCCTCTTGTGGCGCCTTTTGGGTAGTGCCTTAGTAAAGCGTGAACACTGCAAAAAGTGGTATCAGACTGGTTTGTAGTGGAGGAATTTGTTGCCAGTTTCTTTCATCTTTAATCCGTATTCATGTTGTAATGTAGTAGTACCACAATATGGCAGAAACACTATGTTTTGGCACAAATACTTTGATTTGGTATACTTTAGCTTCTTCACCCCTTTTCAGCAAAATTTTCATTTTTTTCACCCCTTTTCAGCACAAATTCCAGCTTTTTTGGCTGTTTTCAGAAAAAAAAACTCTTTTCAGCAGAAACTCTGCTGATTCATCTCTTTTCAGCGCAAGTTTCTGCTTCTTTGCCTCTTTTCTGCAGAAATTCTGCTGATTCACCTCTTTTCAGCCTTTTCACCTCTTATCAGCACAATTCTCAGCAGTTTCTGCTCATTTCACCATAATTGTCAGTCTCTCCATCTCTTACCTTGTGAGAGTGAATTTGGCACAGTGAGATGAGTAGCCGCCTTGTGCCCAGGAGGGCCAGGTTTGAATCCTGCTCAGGGTGACATTTTTTTTTCACCACCATACAACTTTTTGCAACTTTTCATCTTTTTCAGCTTTTCAGCAGACAGCTTCAGCGTTAAGGCATCCACACAGTATTTTCGCAGGAAATGCAAATTTTTCTAGTTGTTTATCTTTTCTTCATCTTCAAGTTGCTTCCGTACGTTTTTCGGCGCTTAACTACTTAAGCAGTTTTCAGCCGATTTTCTCCGTTCAAACTCTATACTGTTCTGCTCTTCCTGCTCTTTGCTGCTATGACTTTTGGTGTTTATTACTGTTATACTTTTTAAAATATTACACTTTTTTCCTTTTTTTTGTCCCATTGAAATGAATGGGAAACTTCCACAATTCTGCTAAAACTTGCTTGTTTTTGAAACTTAACTACTTCCTTATACTTTCACCTAGAAACTCCATTCAAACTTTAAAATGTTCTCAGATTATTGGGCTATTTCTGAGTGATTCAGCTTTTTCAGATCTTCTACCGTTTTAATCTTATACCTCCTTAAGTTTTCAGTTGCAAAATTGTGATTTTTCAGAAAATACATGCGTTGTTATGGTTGCTATGCAGTTAACTCAGAGTGGACAGTGAAACTTTCTGAATTTTCACCACTTGTCCGAACAACTTCTTGCTAGTCGCTCAACTTCCACTCAACCCCCACAAATTATACATCAAAACGTAGGTATTTTTGCTGGCTTTCAGAAAATGTGACTATCATTCTTGTGGGATTTACACATTTTTTGTAAATCTCCTCAGAGCAACACAAAGTCTGAAAACTCTCCATAGAAAGTCAATGGAGAGCTTGTTCAAAATCAGCGCTGGATTTCTCTCATGACAGGCATTTTCAAATCGTCATATCTCCTTAACGAAACAAAGTTGAGACATGACGCTTGTGCCAATATATCTTCAGACATCCCTGATGCTCACAATTCAAGAATTTCTTCCTCACCTATTACCGTTTGGCCATGAATTACACTTGTTTGAGGATAGGAAATTTGTCCCTCGCTCAGATCTGTTCAGATTTCAAACTCTGGAAATGAGGCACTTTTTTCTCTAGTCAGATCTTTTTGATGGATTTCAACAGAGACCTGAAAATTTCCATGACTGTTCACCAAAGCCTGCTGTTTCTTACGGTGAAAGAATGATTTTGATGCTCCATACAGATTTAGAGTTACAAAACGTTGTTTGAGGGCAGGTCAAAGCAGTTTTGCTTTGCCTCTACTCAGTTACAGTGTATTACAAGTCATATATCTTCAATAATTTATATTTTATCTCTGAATTATGAAGACCTGCAGATTTCCCCATCTCTTCTGAACAAAAGCGGTGTCAGAATGACCGTTCTAGCTCCTACGGTTAGGAAATTATGGCCATTTGTTCGGGGAATCCTGAATGTGAGAAATACACTGAAGGAAACCCATAGCTCTCTCTGTGTCTGTGTGTGTAAGTGCTGATTACAGCAGGTGCAGCTAATTTAGCTGACCTAGATATACCAAGCCCAGACTCTTAACAGCCCCTGTACACTTTGCTCTCTGTGTATGTGTGTGTGTGTATCAATATCTCTCCCATGCTAAAGTATTACTCCTCCATAATAGTATTTGTGCTAAATCAAAGTACTTCTACTATATCTTAGTACTTCTGCTCAATCATAGTATTTCTGCTAAATCATAGTATTTTTGAGAAATCATGTTGTTTGTGCCAAATCATGGTTTGGGGGCAAAACCATAATATTTATTTCATGTTATAGTATTACTGCTAAGTGGAGGAATGTCTGTTATGTTATAGTATATTTGCTGAATACAATATATCTGCCAAATCATAGTATTTATCCCAAATCATAGTATTTATGCAAAATTACAGTATTTCTGCTAAAAAGCAGAAATAGTACCTTTTAGCAGAAATTTCTGTCAAAAGATATTATTTATGTTAAAACATAGTATTTCTGTTAAATCATAGTATTTGTGCCCAAACATAGTATTTCTGCCAAATTGTAGTATTCCTTCAAAATCATAGTATCACTGCAATTTCGGAGTATTTGAGCAAAATCGTAGTATTTGTGCAAAAACATACTATGTCTGCTTAATCACAGTATATGTGTTATGTTATTGTACTACTACTAAGGCATAGTATTTCTACCTATATATAGTATTCCTTCAAAATCAAAGTATTACTGCAATTTCATAGTATTTGAGCAAAATCGTAGTATTTGTGCAAAAACATACTATGACTGCTAGACCACAGTATATCTGTTATGTTATAGTATTACTACTAAGGCATAGTATTTCTACCTAATCATAGTATTCCTTCAACATAATAGTATCACTGCAATTTTATAGTATTAGAGCGAAATCGTATTATTTTTGCAAAAACATATTGTCTGTTAAATCACAGTATATGTGTTATGTTATAGTATTACTACTAAGGCATAGTATTTCTACCAAATCATAGTATTCCTTCAAAATCATAGTATTACTGCAATTTCATAGTATTTGAGCAAAATCGTAGTATATGTGCAAAAACATACTATGTCTGCAAAATCACAGTATATCTGTTATGTTAAAGTGTTACTACTAAGTCACAGTATTTCTGCCAATTCGTAGTATTTGTACTAAATCATGGTACTTGTGCAAACCATTCTATTTTTTGCAAATCATAGTATTCGAACCAAAACATAGTATTTGTACGAAATCATATTATTTCTTCTAAATCATAGTATTTCAATCAAATCTCAGTAGTTGTGCTGAAACGCAGTATTATTGCCAAATCATAGTATTTGTACTGAAACATAGTATTTGTGCCAAAAGAGTATTTCTACTAAATCATAGTACTTGTGCCAAATCATAGTATTTCTGCCACATTGTGCTAGTTATGCAAAAACATAGACTGTCTGCAAAATCATAGTATATCTATTATGTTATAGTATTATTACTAAGTCGTAGACTCTCTATTTTGTTATAGTATATCTGCTGAATACAGTATATGTGCCAAATCATAGTATGTATAGCAAATCATAGTATTTGTGCTAAAACATAGTATTTCTGCCACATTATAGTATTTGTGTAAAACCAGAATGTCTGCAAAATCATCATATAGCTGTGATGTTATAGTATTACTACTAAGGCATAGTATTTCTTCAAAATTATACTATTTTTGCAGAAACATTGTACTTCTGGTAAATCATAGTATTTCTACTAAATAATAGTATTTCTGCCAAATCATAGAATTTCTGCCAAAATATTGTATTTGTACAAAGTCATATTTCTTCTAAATCATAGTATTTCAATCAAATCTCAGGAGTTGTGCTAAAACGCAGTATTATTGCCAAATCATTGTATTTGTACCCAAACATATCAGTTCAACTTATTTAACTCTTCCCAAGAGCCCAACACCTCTTCTTCACCCCGTTTCAGCAGAATTGTGAGTTTTTTCACCCCTTTTCAGCACAAATCCCAGCTTTTTCAGGTGTTTTCAACAGAAATCTCTTTTTTAGCAGACATTCTGCTGATTCACCTGTTTTCAGTGCAACGTTCTACTTCTTTACCTCTTTTCAGTAGAAATTCTGCTGATTCACCTATTTTAAGCAGAATTTTCAGCCTTTCACCTCTTATCAATACAAATCTCAGTATCTTCTGCTCATTTCAGAGGAAACCTTTTCACCTCTCCTCTTTTCAGTACAAATTTGAACTTCTGTACCCCTTTGAAGCAGAAACTTTGCCTTTTCACCTCTTTTCAGCAAAAGTTTCTGTTTTTTCACTTGTTTTCAGCATAATTTTTCAGTTTCTTTACTGCCATACAATTTTTGCAGCAGACAGCTTCAGCGTTCCGGCATCCACACAGCATTTTCGCAGGAAATGCAAATTTTTCTAGTTCTAGTTGCAACTTTTTGCACTTTTTTTGGCACTTTTCTACTTCCACAATTTTCAGCCGATTTTCACCGTTCAAATTTTAAACTATTCTGCTATTTCTGCTAATATGCGCTATGACTTTTGGTATTTTTAACTATTATACTTTTTAAAATATTAAGCTTTTTATGCTTTTTTTTGTCCCATTGAAATGAATGGAAAACTTCCAAAATTCTGCTAAAACTTGCTTGATTTTGAAACTTAACTACTTTCTCATACTTTCGCCTAGAACAACCATTCAAATTTTAAAATGTTCACAAATTATTGGGCTATTCATGAATGATTCAGCTTTTTCATATCTGTTACCGTTTTAATCTTATCCCTCTTTAAGTTTTGAGTTTCATTTTTGTGATTTTTCAGAAAATACATGCGTTGTTATGGTTGCTATGCACTTGGCTTCCAGTGTGCCACTGAAGGTTTTGCAGTCTTCTCTTCATGTCTGAACAACTTCTTGCTACTTGCTCAGTCTTCACTCCACTTCCACAATTTATACATCAAAACGTAGGTATTTTTGCTGGCTTTCAGAAAATGTTACTATCATTGTTGTGGGATTTATAGAATTTTGGCAAATCTCCTCAGACCAACACAAAGTCTGGAAACTCTCCATAGAAAGTCTATGGAGAGTTTGTTCAAAATCACCGCTGGAGTTCTGTAATGAGAGGCATATTCGAATCGTCATATCTCCCTAACAAAGCGACGTTAAGACATGAGGCTTGTGCCAATATATCTTCAGACACTCCTGACGCTCACAGTGTACGATTTTTTTCTCACCTATTACCATTTGGCCATGAATTACGTTTGTTTGAGGGTAGGAAATTTGTCCCTCGCTCAGATTTCTTCAGCTTTCAAACTCTGGAAATGAACCACTTTTTCTCTCGTCATATCTTTTGATAGATTTCCACACAGACCTGAAAATTTCCATGATTGTTCACCAAAGCCTGCTGTCTCTTACGGTGAAAGAATTATATCGATACTCCAAATAGATTTAGAGTTAGAAAGCGTTGTTTGAGGGCAGGTCAAGGCAGTTTTGCTTCGCCTCTACTCAGTTATGGTGCATTACAAGTCAAATATCTTTAATAATTCATATTTTAATGATAAATTGTTAACACTTTAAGATTCCCCATCTCTTCTGAACAAAACGGTGTAAGAATGACCGTTCTAGCCCCTACGGTTAGGAAATTATGGCCATTTGTTTGAGAGGAATCCTCACTATGAGAAATACACTGCAGAAATCCTGTCTCTGTGCTCTGTGTGTGTAAAAACGGCTGCACCTGTTTTGGCGGGAAAAAGGACACAGCCTCTCTGATTGGTGGATTCAAATTTAGCAGCTCCCAGGCTGCTTGACTGACCTAGAAACTTGCTTGTCTCTCCTGTGTGTGTGTGTGTGTGTGTGTGTGTGTGTGTGTGTGTGTGTGTGAGAGAGAGAGAAAGGTAGGGCGAGAGAGAGTTTTATGGGAGCATCTTATTGTATGATTTAAATTCAATATATTTAGACTGGTTGACTGAATTTGATCCTGTGTGTGTCTCTCTGTGCATGTGTGTTTCCATATGTGTCCATATTTGTGATTGTGTGACTGTTATACTTTTTTTTGCTGATTTTTTTTTTTCATTTAACAATTACATTTGAGGGACCCTTAGCATGTTCAGCATTTTTTCAGTTGTTCATTTTGCGTTTCCAATTTTTCTGTTTAAGTTATTACTATTGTGCTGAATCATACTATTTCTGCTATTTTATAAGATTTGTGCTTAATATAGTATTTTTGCTTTTTATAGGATTTGTACGGTGGCCCCTAGAGACAAAGCACGTACAAACTCCAAAACACATGCAAACTCCAAAACACTTGCAAACTCCAAAACACTTGCAAACTCCAAAACACTTGCAAAATCCAAAACACTTGCAAACTCCAAAACACTTGCAAACTCCAAAACACTTGCAAAATCCAAAACACTTGCAAACTCCAAAACACTTGCAAACTCCAAAACACATGCAAACTCCAAATCACAACGGAAGTGCTCCAGGACGCTAGGGGCAGTGTTGAGCTCAATTTGCAAAATAAACGGCAAGTTTGTCTGTATGGGACGGTCTAGTCTCCGTCGCGCTTCCCAGGTTGCCTAGCAACCATGATACTAACCGCTGGAAACGTGTCATACAACTTTGTTTGACAGAAATGAAGGAGAACATATTTTGTTCATTTGTTTGTTTGTTTCTACAAGAGCTTTGTGTGATTTGATAAGTATCTGAGGCTGAGACCACAGGACTGTAAAACATGATTTTTGGGCTTCATTTCTGTAATGAACAGTCATTTAAGATTAGTTAGTAAATAACAATTAGCTAATGTTGTTCATGAGACTAAAGTCATATCACTTTGGTAATGTAAATATAATATGGCCAATATTATAGTTATTATATTAATCATTATTAGCTATTACAGCAGTGAACATGAACTCTGTGTCAAATACTGAGCCTCAGTACAGATTCAAGTTACAGTTATCTATATGTCTTATCACCTTAAATCTTCACTCAAAGAGAAGTATCTTTGACAGTGCATATATAGGTGTATCATATATAAGAGACAAATGTTGTTCCTTCAGTATGTTGGCATTGCTAAATTTGGCTCATTGCTTACATATATTTATAAAAAGAAAATGTACAAACTGTGATAACTGTTTCTGATAAAATGAAGAGTAGACTGATATATTAAATATTCCTTTATTGGGTGAGAAAATCAGAGCATGTCATAACTGCTTTAAGTCATACAGAATAGATATCAGAGCCTTAAACAGGCTGACTTCTGCTAAATGGGTCAAACTGGGCAGAAAGTATACAAACACATAACATCCTTATAGAATATGATGTAACACTATAGATCAACTTACCTCAGAATATATAAAGCATATAAACAGTTACAGCAATATGATGCAACAAACACAGCAGTGCTACTAATCCAAAATACTCAAAGCTTCATAGAACTGAAACAAACATTTATTTTTAGCTCCATTCTGCTGCTGATACATACTTTAGGTTTCTGAATATTAAACTTGGTGCTGCCTTTCATAGTGTGTAACTTGAAGGCCCTGAGTACTTTCTCCCACACTGAAAACACTGGGATGATAACATTATTTGAACATTACCTAATAAGACTGATTCAGGACAGACAATTAGTTATGTTAAACTTTCCAGTCCTTCACAAACAGGGAACAGTCTGTCTATTCTCTCCATCTGTCAGCTGCTGCTGGCTCTTCCTCCTCCTCTTCCTCACACACTGGTGAGTTTGTCCTGGTGGATCATCAGGGTGCAAAGCCTCACAGATGATGTGCAGCAGTGGGTCCCTCAGTCTGTCCTCACTCTGGACACTTGCAGTTGTCACACATGGAAATCAAATGTGTGATAAGCTGCAGGATTCAAACACAAGTGTAACTTATAAATACATGTTCATACTTTTATTCCACAATCAGAGAGAAAGAAACAGAGAGAGTGCAGGACAGACAGACAGGTGACAGTCTCAGGTGTACACACTGCTACAAAACAGCACAAGAGAAGGAGGATTTAGTGTTTGTGTTATTATGAGTGCTAAACAAGAAGAGTTCCCAGATGGTCGAGTGGACACATGTATGACTCCTGTGATTAAAGCATCTTTCTTTCAGCTTAACGAGTGAACCGTCAGCTCGTTCAAACACACGTTAAAGTCCGTTTGGCTCGACACCACCGAACAGAGGCAGCAATATAACATAGCTAACATTAACAGTGCAGTGAATCCTGCTTGTGCCGTCATATTCAGGACTGCAAACCGAGCAGCATCACTGACTTTCAGCTTGTTGTGTTTGTGGATATATGACTGACTTTAATTATCCATAAAATCATCACATTCTCTGTAAGATTAAAGTCAACTATTGAACGGCATATATTTTGAAGTAAAGGCTTTAAAACCAAGTTAGTACAAACATCGCTAATGTCACTTAACTTTGCTGACATGTGGCCAACAGTAATGTTTTAATGTTCTTCATTATAAAAACATTTGCGCATAAATAAGTGACATAATATTCAGTACTTACTTCTGAAAGTTTACTCTTTGGCGGCTCCGCTTCCGCCTTTTTAAACAAAATTATCCACACCACGGCGCTGTGAAATCTGGGATATGTTGGGCCATGAAGGCTACACCGACCCATCCTTAAAATTCAGGGAAATTAAGGGCGCATTTGAGGGCCGCATTTGAGCA
Source organism: Oreochromis aureus (assembly GCF_013358895.1). Classification (NCBI taxonomy): domain Eukaryota; kingdom Metazoa; phylum Chordata; class Actinopteri; order Cichliformes; family Cichlidae; genus Oreochromis; species Oreochromis aureus. Next base: position 35,898,198 of record NC_052943.1, read on the forward strand.
GCCTTTGAATTGGGACAGCCTTCGTCGTGTCGCTGTGACATAATCGTCCTTAAAATGTGGCCTTTAAGGCTGCAGACCCTGAATTGGGATAGAGCCCAAATCCGGTCATTGGTACTTCCTGGCTTGTGTAGTTACTAGGTAACAAAAGCTCAACACTGCCCCTAGCGTCCTGGAGCACTTCCGTTGTGTTTTGGAATTTGCAAGTGTTTTGGAGTTTGCATGTGTTTTGGAGTTTGCAAGTGTTTTGGATTTTGCAAGTGTTTTGGATTTTGCAAGTGTTTTGGAGTTTGCATATGTTTTGGAGTTTGCAAGTGTTTTGGATTTTGCAAGTGTTTTGGAGTTTGCAAGTGTTTTGGAGTTTGCAAGTGTTTTGGATTTTGCAAGTGTTTTGGAGTTTGCATGTGTTTTGGAGTTTGCAAGTGTTTTGGATTTTGCAAGTGTTTTGGATTTTGCAAGTGTTTTGGAGTTTGCATGTGTTTTGGATTTTGCAAGTGTTTTGGAGTTTGCAAGTGTTTTGGAGTTTGCATGTGTTTTGGAGTTTGCATGTGCTTTGGAGTTTGTACGTGCTTTGTCTCTAGGGGCCACCGTAGATTTGTGCTTAATACAGTATTTCTGCTAAATGTAGTATTTATTCTTAATCATACTATTTCTATATATTTCTGCCAGGTCCCCAGGCAGCTAATCCTCTGTCAGGACTGAGACATTCAAATTTACATATCAGGGCCTGCACGGCTTCCCAGCCAGCCAATCATATCTGAGGTCTGCCCTTTCTTCTCTCGTCATATCTCAGCGACAGATGTACAAAGAGCAATGCAAATCACAGTCAAAGTACACCAAAGTCCGCTGATTCACCCAGTACAAGAATTATGCTTCTAGTCCACCTAGTTTTTGAGTTACACGACGTTTTGTAACTCCTAAAAATGGCATTTTTCGCCTCTCACCGCGATCTAATTCTGACTGCTCATCACCCTCGTTTCCAGGCACTCGCTCTCTTTCCCAGTGGCGCAGTTGGTAATGACACAGGTCTGCAACCCAAAGGTCGTGGGTTCAATTACACCTTGGGCAACATGTTTTTTTTTCCCTACAAATTAATACACTATCACAGACCACTAATTCATATTCATCATTTATTACCATTCTGCAAACTTTTATGATTTTAGCAGCTTTTCTAATATGGATCTCAGATTCTTGTTACTCCATGACACAAATACTGTTCCCTTTAGGCTCTGTGTATGTGTGTGTGTATCAATATTTCTCCCATTTTAAAGTATTACTCCTCCATAATTGTATTTCTGTTAAATAGAAGTACTTTTACTACATCTTAGTACTTCTGCTCAATCATAGTATTTCTGCTAAATCATAGTATTTTGCCAAATTATGGTTTTTGTGCCAAATCATAATATTTGTGTTATGTTATAGTATTACTACTAAGTGGAGGAATTTCTGTCATGTTACAGTATATGTGCTGATTACAGTATTTCTGCTAAATCATAGTATTTCTACTATATTATATTTTTCTTTCTAAATATAGCATTTCTGCTATATAATTGTATTTCTGCTACCTACACATACGGATCAGTATCTAAGGTTTGACTCTCATCATCCACTGGAGCACAAACTGGGTGTCATCAGGACGCTATAACACAGAGCGAACACCATCCCCACAGACACAGCGGCCAGGGAGGCAGAAGAACATCACATCAAGAAGGCCCTGAGTAAATGTGGCTATCCCAGCTGGACTTTTGTCAAAGCTGGAAAGACACCCAAAGAAAGCTCCAGCCGATCCAGGAGAGAAGGACAACCGCTGCCCAGGCGAAAACCTGTAGTGATCCCATATGTGTCAGGACTATCGAGCAGTTGAGACGCATTTTTTGAAACACCGGGTCTCTGTGGCTTTTAAACCCCAAAACACGCTGTGCCAAAAACTGGTCCACCCAAGGATCGGGTCCCCGACACAAACAGAGTAACATAGTGTACGCTGTTAAGTGCCAGGAGGATTGTCAGGATTTATACATCGGGGAAACCAAACAACCTCTGGCGAAGCGGATGGCACAACACAGAAGAGCTACCTCGTCAGGCCAGGACTCTGCAGTCTATTTACACCTACAGGCCAGTGGACACTCTTTCAATGATGAGGATGTACACATCCTGGACAGGGAAGAACGCTGGTTTGGCCGGAGTCAAGGAGGCCATTTACGTGAAAAGGAAAGACCATCTCTGAATCGAGGAGGGGCCTAAGGGTACATCTTTCGCCATCTTACAATGCTGTGATTGCAGCCATTCCCCAACTCTCTGTGAATGGGACTCATGGCCATTGATCAGTGTTCTTTGATCAGTGGGTTTTGGTCAGTGATTGTTGATCAATGGTCATGGGAATTTGCATAATTATGATTAAGGAACTGACCTCACAGCCCATTGTTCCTTCAGTGGGCTGGTTTCAGTCATTATGCAAATGTCCTGTTTATAAGGTTTGGGAAACCTGCAGTCAGCTGAGACTGAAGAAGTCACTTGGATGAGTGTAAACGTTTCTCCCACAAAGCGCTACGTCCAGATGAACAGATTCAACTTTGGAGGTATTTCTGCTATGTTATAATATTTGTGCTAAACCAGAGTATTTCTGCTGAAACATAGTATTTCTGCCAAATGATAGTATTTCTGTCAAATTACAGTATTTGTGCTAAAACATAGTATTCATTTAAAATTACAATATTCATAGTTCATCACAGTGTCTCTGGTAAATCACAGTATTTCTGCTATGTTGTACTATTTTTGTAAATCATAGTGTTTCTGTAATGTTTAAGTATTTTTGGCTAAATATATTCTTTCTGTTATCTTATACTATTTCTCCTAAATTCTTGTATTTTTAAGAAGATATCATGTTTCTGGTAAGTTACAATATTTCTGCAAAGTTCTGCTATGCTATTGTATTTCTGCCAAGTATTATGTTTCCTCTAAGATATTGCAGTTCTGCTAAGTTACTACATTTTAGCAAAGTTCCTTTGCTTCTGCAAAGTTTTTAAAATTTCTGCAACTTTTCAGCTTTTTCAGCTAGTTTCAGCAGACAGCTTCAGCTTTAAAGCATCCACACTGCATTTTCGCAGGAAATGCAAATTTTTCTAGTTTCTGTCTGCCGCTTATTTACTTTCTGGCTCTTTGAAGCGTTGTGGCAAAATGTTGAGGAAAAGCACCGAGTCTTTTGAATGGACTAACAATGAGGTGGAGTTGTTGCTGTGAGTAACACAAAAGTACAAAGTTGCAAAAGCGAGTGAGAGTTAAAGATTTTGAAGAAAAGCTATCTGGAGCATGTACAGACTGATATTAATCTTTAATAGGGCTGTCAAAATTGAGAGCAAACAAAACGACTGCTGTATAATGCCCTCCACTATCTTAGTTTAACTGGTCACATGACTGCATCACATGACTGAAATGTGTCATCGTTTTCGAAAAGGCTCCGGGTTCGCTGTCCACACTGTGACGCAAAAGCACCGTTTTCAAATGTATCCGCTTTGGAGAGCGTTTTCAAAATGCTGCGTTTTTCCTTGAGGAAAGCGCCGTCTCAGTGTGGACGGGAGGCCAAAACGGAGAGAAAACGCTGCGTTTTGAAACAAACGTATTAGCGTGGACATGGCCTTAGGTACCCATGATGTGCGCATAGCTGATCACATGTAACTGTGAAACCAGTCTCCCACCAGTTTGCGAGTTCTCTTTTCTCTCCACCTTTCTCTGTCTTTTTCTTCTCTTGGTTGTTTAACAGAAACAAAGACAGCAGCCACTGGTTAAAAACAGCTGCTCAGCTCTGCACTCAGTTATGCACAAATGTACTCTAATGGAGTATGAATGTGTGAAAAAGAACAGAAAAACGTGCTCGTGTGTGAATGGGGTGAAGTCCAACAGTAAGTTGGACTTTGACAATAAGAACCAGTCCATTGACCATTACACTGACCCAAAACGCACACGCAGTGTGTGAAAGAAAAACTTGCATTGTTTCTGTATGACTTCATCAAGCTGTCACATTGTTGTGGAGGAATTTTGTCCCACTCTTCATTACTATTTGTAATTACTTCAATTTCATTGCTATTATATACTACATACTTGACATAGTACATTGCGAACTACAGTAACTTTGTACCACAACAAAATACAGTAGGTGTAAAATTGTATGAGTTTGAATTTCTATGTTGGTCAGGGAAGTAGCCCTCTTTTACTAGATTCTGTGGATTCGTGCACAGGCATATTTTCTCTCTATAAAACCTGTTTTTCCAGGTGTGATCTAGATGAGTTAGTCTCAGTCTCACTTGGCAGATTGAATCTGAAGTGCTTCCTGCTTTTGATCAGTTCAAACTGGCTGGTGTGATTGCACCAAGAGAGACAGAAAGAAAGAGCTTAAAAGCCTCCCTGAGATCTTAACACAAGTATTAGCAGAGATCCTGGCAGCTAACAGCCACAGAACCATTGTTTCTCATTTGCAATGTAGAGGAATGTGAAAGTCTGAAAAGATGATCTAATATTATTTCCCAGTTCACTCTGTGCTTTGACCTTTCGTAATGAGTTCATATCAAGAAGCCCTTTTCTTACACAAATAAATAATCATAATAAAAATATGTGGAAAACTATTGTCAGCGGTCCAAGATACATGTATGTTTGAGGGGAAAAAAAGCTGAGTGTGACGATGGATTTTGAAGAAGAACGTCCAGTGAGAGGGAGAAAAGAAAGGGAGCAGGGAAAGGATGAAGAAAAAAAAACTGAGGTGCTGACCATGCAGATTCTTCTTCAGTGGCACCCCAGCTAGCCACATCCATCAGGCCCTGATGCTAATGGCTGTTACAGAACTGCAACCTCCCCACCATGCTCAAATCACCCCCCACCCCCAGCTACAACCAGGCGCACACACACATACACACAATGCAACACCCCCTCTTAGCCTGCATGACAAAGGAGACTTGACACAGAAATGAGTTGAAACTAATGACTCTAATGAGTCTCGCTGCCCCCCTGCCAATGTCTGCCGTCATTACTGCTGTCCCTGCAAGTGGCTCCAAATGGCTCTGTTTTTAGTCTGGCAAACTGCCGCTCCCCTTCATTGAACAAGTAACAGCAGGAGGAAGTTTCTTCCAGAGTTGTCCTATGAAGCCCGTGTTCTCTTAGAAGTGTTTAGATAATTATCTCAAAGACTGATAAACCGGTCTGTGTCCTCTTTTGTCTGATTTTGAAGAAGTTTAACCTGCACTGATTTCTGGAAGGGGGCACATTTCGTACATAAAGAAAAAATTAGCTGTCTGTAGGTTTTTAAAAGGAATCACTGCTCTTTGACACATTGGGGTATATACCATGTCTCATGTTCTTAACTGAAAGGAAATAATCTCACACCCTGACTGCCTAAACTAGTTTACAGATTTTGCTGCATAGTTGGCAAATACAGAAAGGTTTAAAAGTACTTGCACAAATGGGAGTTAGTGTTTTAACAGTCCAGAAAATCTTTATCAATGCCAGGACTTGAGAAATTGTCTGTCAGGTTGCGTAGCAGAAGCAGGACCAAATCGCAGCAGGACAGGCTTGAGCTGGTAGACATTAAACGCATTCTGAATCCTCATATTGTAAGTGTAAGTGACCAGACACAAGGTTAATTATGGACTGAATTTCATATGAACCAATGAATCAAGGGGCCAGTTTCTTAGAGTCGGTCCCCAAAGGAATGACAACCATATGGTTAGACAACCATACTTTCTGACCTGGTTGGTATGATGGATCCTGTCAGGCGTTTGTTTTTTTCTTTGGTCCTCAGGAGGGCTACTTCAATGATGGTGGTGTTGGACAGACCACCACTCCACTACTCCTGCCCTCAACTGCAGGCAGGAGTGGTGGCAGATATCCAAGAAAAGCCTTGAACAGGAACAGACAGGTTGCTGCAGAAGTCATGGAGTTGTGGGTGTACTCCACCCAAGAAAGCTGTGGACTGGGTTAGTAGACACAAAGAGCCGCCTACTGTCCTGATTGGCCCTCTCTGTTTGGCCATTAGTTTGAGGGTGAAATCCTCACTAAAGACTGGCCTGGCCCTCAGCTCCATAGAGACTCCTTCCAGACCCGAGATGTTAGCTGGTTTCCTCTATCAGACACAATATTCTCCGGGATGGTGTGATAGTGGAAAACTTGGTTGGTAATTATATGAGCAGTTTCTTGGGCAGTGGGTATTTACAGAGAGAGACGAAATGAGCTGCTTTGGAAAAACGGTCTATTATGATAAGGATAGTGATGTTACCTGAGTAGCAGGGTAAGCCAGTGACGAATTTCAGGGCCATGTGTGAATTTAGCCGGGTGCACCCAGTGAATGACTTTTCCTTTGACAGCGGTGGGAACATACAGGCGATTCGGGGGTCCGGTTCCTCTCACTGGGCCTCTCTGATCATGGACTCTATTTTCCAGGTGAGTGACCCGATGACACCGGTGGGGGGAATGATTGTTTCCTTGCTTTCTCACTGGACACGGAGAATTGGTGGGAGAGAGCAGATAAGCAGATAAGCGAGGTTCTTGTGGTCTGTCAAGATCACTAGTGGATGCTCTGTCCTCTCCAGTCAGTGCCTCCACACCTCCAGCACCAGCTTGATGGAACTCCTGATTGCCCACATCATAATTTTTCTTTGCCGAAGACATTAAATTTAATTTATACAGCACCAAATCACAACAACAGACACCTCAAGGTGCTTTATATTGTAAGGTAGATCCTACAACATACACTACCAGTCAAAAGATTGAAAACACCTCAATTTTTACAGTTTTTATTGAAAATTATGTAGTTTAATTTCTCATTGCACTCTGAAATGAAAGCATGTTACAAATAAGCAAATCAAATCAAATCAAAATTTCTTTCTATAGCACATAATAATACAACAAAGTTGACCAAAGTGCTTCACAGTCAGTCAGACCAATAGCATAAGACAGAATAAAAAACAGTTAAAAGGAGGGCAAGAAACAATATGGGTAAACAGCATAACTAGCCACGAAATAACAAACTAGTTTGAATCAAAAGCCAGACTAAAATAATATGTTTTAAGAAGCAATTTGAAAGACTGGATGGACTCGCAATTGGTGTTGAAAAAGAAATCATGGAATCAATTTATATACTAAAATATATTCTGACCTTCTGACTGATCAGAGTAGCCTCCTTTGGCAGATATAACAGCTGAACACAGCCGTGGCTTTCCTTCTACAATAGAAATCAAATATTCTCCCATATCTGTAGCAGAAGTTCCCATAAATGTGAACCTTGTAGGCTGCTTTGCTTTCACTCTTCTGTCCAGTTCATCCCAAACCAGCTCGATGGGGTTTAAGTCTGCAGACTGTGCCGGACACTCCATGTTTTCAAGCTCACCATCTTGTTCTTTTTTCCTGAGGTAGTTCTGGCACAGTTTGGACTGTTTGGGGTCATTAAGCTGCTTGAAGCTGTTGTCCTGTGAGCCGCCGATCACACAAGCTGTTAACTCTCAGAAACTTGTCCTCTGGGTCAGTCGTGTCTTTGGGTCTGCAGACCTCTTCTTGTCACAGTTTGTTTCTGAGCCTTTGATGGTGAAGGAAACTGTGCTCACTGACACCGTGACTTTCTTTGTAATTTCTCTGTGGACAGACCTACATTTATAAGTGTTATCATAATATCTCTCTTCCATTGTTAATTGCCTTTTTCTCAGCATTTTTGTACCAACACTCTACTTTCTGCAGTACAGTACTGTTCAACTGATGCTCACGAGGGTATGGTACCACAGTGTGTTCAACACTGCTTTATGCAGACAGAGGGGGAAGTAATCCAGAAAAGTTGTAACACCTGTAGGAATTAGTAGCACCATCTTTCAAGGCTTGATCCACCTCCATTACTGCAGAACAGCTTACATGTTAACGCATGTTGTGTTCCCTGACAAAGACCTTTTTGTATCATTCTGAAATATACGTTATGTTTCAGTTTTGGGTATCCTTCCCTTCTATTTTAACCTCTGGCAGATCACCACTTACATTTGTACCATTAAAAGCCACTCTGATAGACATTTCATCAGTGTGTCATAGGTAGAGATAGACAAACTACAGACTTACGGGCAATTTAGAGTTATGAATTAACCTAACCCCACTAAACAATGGCTTGATGGTGGAATTGAACTCAGTACTTTCTTGCTGGGAGCCAACTGTGCTAACCACTGTGCTGCCCACCCTGCCTAAAGGACAGTTGGGAGAAAAAGGCACATGGGTGGAGCTTACCTTCCAAGTGCTCTGATGGCACAGCCCCGAGCCCCGAGTTAGAAGCGTCTACTTCAACAGTTAATGGCTTGGACCACGATGGGTGCAGAGGCAAAGCGATGTTTAGGTTGTCGAACACCTGTTGAGCAGAGGACTACCACTGGAAGGGGACACTGGGAGAGGTTAGTCTGGTCAAAGGTAATGCTATGTGGCTAAAGTCATGATGACTCAGGAAGTACAATGACAAAATTCAAGGAGCTGTGGTATAATGGCTGCCCAGGAACAGACACATGAGGCAGGTAAGATCTGTTCCTCTTTCACAGGAGCATCTGGAGAAGCAAACTGGATTGATATTGTGGGGCCCTGGACGGAGAGATGGAAAAATTAAATCAAAATCAAGGACAGTCGTATAAAAGGATCTAACTATTGCACTGTGTACAGTTTATTAGATGGAGGAGTTGTACAGGGAGCTGGACCACTGAACACAGGAAATCATTCCTGCATGTGGCTATTTGGATAATCTCAGTCTCTCATTGAATGTCCAGCATTGTCGTTATCTTGGACAACATCTGCCTCTGACACCATTAATAGTCTTGTGGAGCAGTTTATTGATTAATCTCTGGCTCTCTTCCACAGCATGTCTTTTGTCCTCTCTTCCTCCCCTCACTCCAACCTGTCATGACAGATGGCTGCTGGAGGTTTCTTCCTGTTAAAGGGGAGTTTTTCCTTCCTACTGACAGTCATACGAATGTTGGCTTTTTCTCTGTATGTATTATTGTGGGATCTACCTTACAATATGAATTGCCTTGAGGCAATTGTTGTTGTGATCTATAAATAAAACTGAATTGAATTTATTGAATCTGTTGGCATCTATGACATTCAGCCTGCTGCCCCAGCAACAGCATAGAGGATAGCACTAGCCACAACAGACTCATAGAAAATCCTGAGCATTGTCAAACTCATGTTGAATGATCTCAGCTGCCTCAGAAAATATGGTCGACTCTGGCCCTTCCTGTAGAGTGCAGTGGTGTTTTTAACCCCGTCCAGTTTGTTACCAATGTGTACTCTGAGGTATTTATAGTCCTCCACAATGTCCATGTAAACCACCTTAACTGAAACAGGTTTCACAGATTTCCTGGTCCTCCTTTAGTCCACGATCAGTTCTTTGATCTTCATCACGTTGAGCTCCAGATCACTCTGCTTGCACCACAGCCCAGTGGAGCCTGTTGTGCAGAGTGTAACGTGCGGTGGAGATGAAGCCAGTGGCAGAGGTGTGCAGGTGGATAGCGAATGAGCAAACGCTTCTGACTTTCCAAAAGTACTCATTTATTTAGAATATCAAAAATAAAAGTGCTACCTCTACCACACATTACTCGAGAGCACACTAGTCCGCGTACACATGGGAGCATCCATTACAGGGGGAGTGCGAAGAAGAACAAAAACGGGGTGACACACCAGTCATGAGACAGGAGGCGCCGCCATGTGGTGATACACTGCATTACAACAGCAACTGTTACAAGAGGGTGAAGAGGAAAGGGGAGAGGCCGTCCGCTCATAATAATAATAATGTATACTTTATTGATCTCCGTGGGGAAATCACTTGTTTTTCTCTGCATTTGACCCATTCACTCAGTGAAGCAGTGCGCAACCACTAAGCAGGCGCCCGGGGAGCAGTGAGTAGGGGGTACCTCTGAATAGCCATTCAATGGATTCGAACCCCCGACCTTCGGATCATGGGGCGACCACTCTACCTACTGAGCTATCCCTGCCCCCTCATCACCTTGTCAGACACACAATGTTAAAGACCTACATATTGTGGTCTCTTTCTTTCAGAAATTATTGACCTTTTAATCAATAATCCAGGACACAAGAGATGCATCCAACTGCATCGCTGTCAGCTTATAACCTAGGAGGGTCAGCCTGATGGTGTTGAATGCACTGGAAAAGTAAAAAAAACACGTGACCCTCACAGTGCTCGCAGACTGGTCCAGTGGGGGTAGACATGATGGTATGTGGTGGTGTCCTCAGCTCCGAGGTGGGGCTGGTAAGCAAACTGAATGGATCCTGATGCGGCCTGAGAACATGTCGGAGCTGGTCAAGGATGAGTCTTTCCAGGGTCTTCGTGACGTAGGAAGTCAGTGCCACAGGTTTGTAATCCTAGGGAGCACTGGGATGTGACATCTTTGGTACAGGGATGAGGTACGATCTCTTCCACAGCACTGGGACCCTCTGCAGACTTAGACTCATTATGAACAGTTTATGAAAGACTCCACAAAGCTGGAGGGCACAGACCTATAAGAAGCGAGACTCACCCTGTATGGTCCTGCAGACGTGCCTGAGTTGAGTCTCCTCATTTGTCTCTGAACCTGGTCGTGAGTGAAAGTGACAGGTGGGGGAGGGGTGTCAGGACTTTTAGAGAAGGCTATCGTGCAATGTGGAGAGAGAAGGAGAGAGAGTGCCATGGCTGTGGATTCCGGGCTGACTACAAGGAAGTCAGTACAGACATGAGCATTCAAAGTGACACGTAGTAAGTGTTTGACATTTTTCATAATGTTGTTTTGTCCATCATGGACATATCTTTATAGAGTCTGCCCTGTTGCTTCTCTCTTATTTGGACTGTTTAACTTGCTGCCAGTCTTCCTGTGCAGGGCCACTGTCTGTTTCTGATTGAATGTTGAATGTCGCAGTTTTACTCAGCCTGTCCTCACCTCTGTTTTGGATTAAATTATGCGCTGTCCAAAGGACCTTGTGTAGGTTGAGTGGCCATCGTTTCCCAGCAGAAATGGTGTTGAGTAAGGTAGTTGTGCGCTGTCCTTAGAATCTATCGCTGTTATTGTGAATGTTTTTAACAAGACTCTCTGCATTAACTAAGAGTTAGGGTAGTAGCTGTAAACTAAGTATAGGCCAACAATTCTATGTTTTTTGTGTGTGTGTGTGTGTGTGTGTGTGTGTGTGTTTCTTTTTACATGTGTTAAATTCATGTGTGTAACCAAGTCTGTTTCTTTTGTTTGGGATGCTTGTGTTGGGGCCCCATATAAACAGTCCAGGTGTCTGCTCCCATCTCTTGGCAGCCTCCTGTCTTATTTGAACAAACCATAGTGATCTTCACCCAAAGACCATCATTCCTGCCAAATCTCCCACCACCATCAGTGCTGGCTCCAAGCCAGGGACTGAAGATGCCAGCACTGGCCTCCCTGCTGGGTGGCCCCCACCGGTCTGCCAAGGTCAAATGTATTTAGCTCCACTTCTCAGGTCATCAGGTAGTGATGGTGATGATGGCAGTAGGAGTAGGTTTAAGAAGACAGTGCAGACCTGAGAGCTGAATAAAAAATAAAGCTTGAGGAAGAAATAGGCTTATAACAACAGAAGCTTGTTTTTTCTTTGTTTGTTTTGTTTTTGTGAAGATGGAGAAATTTAGCTAACTGGCTCATGTCCAGAGAATGCGCTCTGATAGGCTCTGTATCTGTAACTTTGTTTGTTTTCATGAGGGCTCTGTAGGCTGTAAGATAACTTTTGTTATTTGCATCTAAGTATATCCATGGAGGTGTACTATAAAACAAGATTAATGGGCTGGCAAAGTATGTTTAACTTGTCTTTTTTATTCACGAGGTTGCTTGTTTTCACCCTGGATAGATCACTGTAGTAACCTCTAATGAACACACTGTTTCTTTCTCTTAAACATTCTTATTTAATATGATTTATTGTTACGTTTTTGCCTAGTCCTTCAGTAGGTCTGTGACTCACAACTGGGATCTTCCTCGCTGACTTACACTGCTCTAATCAACGGCCTTCCACATTGTGCTATGCAATAGAAAACTATTGCAAACTTAAGGTAAAGTTACTTTAGTTAACCTGCTGTAAGCCTTTCACCATTGTAACTATCTGAGAAGATGCAAATTATAATTCTTTTTTTCTCATTTGAACTAAAAGCTGTTGACCTTAAGACCTTCGAGTCACATATTGCACAAAACAGCCACTTTATTAAAAGAAGTGAATTTGATTTGATCAACTGGAATACAAATGCCCCGCAATCTTTCCTAACATTTGACTCAGGGACACAGTGATCAGGAATTCTTCTTTTTTTGTAAACTGTCAATCTCTTTGTCTTTTACATGAATTATCCAAAATATAGTCCATAATCCATATTACGCTATCTTCTGGGTTTATAGCCACCAATATAGCAACTAAAGAGTCAGTCATGCAAGTACACGTCCACAAAATTATAATCTGAGCCCCTCCATCAGAGGAAGATCATCCACCTGCAAAAGCTCTCGGCACAGCCACTCATGTTCACTCTGGCCCTTAGGTGGGCAAGTTTCCGACACACCTCAGTGCTTCAGTCAGGTCTATTCAAAATTCTTCAGCAGTTGGGTTGTACACTGGTTGTACATCCTTTCAAATCAAACCATTTTCCTCCTCTCAACAGCATCGAGTATCACGTGGCCAAATTTATCAGAATACAGCCAAAACCTCTGGAACGTCTTACTGTCACCTTCGTTTATTTATAAAATCTACCCAGTAATACTACCTTACTCAGTCAACTAGGCAGTCAGGCAAAACCATCTCCATATTCTATTTTAAGATAAACTCATCCTTAAGCCCTCACAAGCCACTGCGCCATAACCTCCAGCTGCCACTAGTCCCCTCTGAAGCCGTCTCTAAACCAGGCTCAACTCCAGGCAGTGTCCTCCACACAATTTATTTTATATTTCATTTATTTCCTGGTACCCTTTGTGCAATCCTATTACAAAATTCTGGAAATACCACAATCTGGTGCAACTTCTTTATTAAAGTTCGTAGAAAGGCACCCAAGTCAACAAAATAACACCTGCTTTGCTAGGAACACAAACAGGGGGCAGCCATAGCAATTAAAAACCAAGGAGGCATTCCATACATCTCTCTGATGCATGGGATAAAAATGAAATTAGGCGTTCACAGGTATCCAAGAGCAAGTAATTATGTAGTCCTGTTATTAAATAACAAGACTACATAATTTAAAATTTCTGTACAGTATCAGTTCTCTCTCATACAGCTGATCTATTACACTTTACCACCATTACACACTCTAGGCAGCACTTAACCTGTAAAGTGACGTGTAACCATGTGCTGCTAAGCTATAATAGAATGATTAACAAGCACAATATTCTTTTCTTATTAATGCTAGGCTTCTTATATTCTAAGCTTTTCCTACTGTCCGCTTACATTAGCTTACATTAGCTTGTTGGTTGAAGTTAATGTTAGAACTGTGCACACATGCTCAGTGCATGCTCAGAGGGTTACAGTATGAGGGGTATGAATACACCAGGTAAAATAAGTAAATTTATTTCTAAAGGTATTATTGATATGAAATTATTAATAGATGTTGGTCACAACCCACTCAAACCACACATGCAAAGAAACCAAACCATATATGTCCATAAATTATGTAAAATGACAAAATTGCAGAAAAAGTATTAAACACCATTACTAAAATTTATTTAAGCCTACACAAGCCTTTGTTTGTGATGACAGCTTCGTCCTGTATGGAGAAACTAGTCGCATGCATAATTCAGGTATGATTTTCACCCATTCTTCCACAAAAATCTGGGTCATTCTAGCATCTGGATTTTCTTTCTCTGAAACCAATTGAGGGTTTCCTTGGCTGTGTGTTTTTGATCATCGTCTTGCTGAAATGTCCACCCTTGTTTCATCATCATTAACCTGGGAGGTGGCATCAGATTTTTATTAAGAATGTCTCTGTGCATTTGTCCATTCATCTTTCCTTTAATTATACGAAGTGTGCCAGTGCAGCATGCTGAAAAACAGCCCCACACCATGATGTTTCCACCTCCAAGTCTTATTGTTGATCTGTTGTTTTTGGGGTGGTATGTGGTGCAAACAGGGTGTGTATGGCATCAAGAGAGTTCAACTTCGGTCTCATCTGACCAGGTTATATTCTTCTAGTATTTCACTGGCTTGTCTAAATGATGTACAGCAAACTTTAAACATGCTTCAACACGATTTTTCTTCAGCAATTGAATCTTGCATGGTGATGATGCACCTTGAGGCGACTGTTGTTGTGATTTGGCGCTATAAAATAAAAAAACTGAATTGAATTGAATTGAATTGATGCATATAGGCCATGGTGGCTGAGTACGTTACTCAAGTGGGTTTCTTCGAAACAATTGTACCTGCTGATTCCAGGTCTTTCTGTAGCTCTCCACAACTGATCCTTGGCTCTTGGACATCTCTTGTGATATATTGTTTTACTCCTCTTTCTGAAATCTTGCAGCGAGCACCCAGTTTAGACCCCAACTGTGCTCACTGGAACCTTCAGTTTAGAAATTCTTTTGTAACCAATGCCATCAGTATGTTTTGCAACAATAAGGTTGCAAAGGTCTTGAGAGAGCTCATTGGTTTCGCCCATTATGGGATGTTTCTTTTGTGACACTTGGTAATGAGACACATTTTTATGGGCCATCATTTGGGACTGAACCAGCTGATATTCATTTGCACCAAGTGGCAGGATTGCTTCCTTATTACAGATAGATTTCATCTGATGTCATGACTTTTCATTTCTATTTGCACCTTCCTTTCTCCATGCATTCAGTACCGTCAGTAGTAGTGTCATTTCTCATTATTACACATAGCTTAATTTATGGATATCTATGGTTTGATTTCATTCCATGTGTGGATTGGGCGGGTTGTTACTGACGTCTGGTGATAATTTAATGCCAGTAGCACCTTTAAAAAAAAAAAAAATATATATATATATATATATATATATATATATATATATAATTATGTCTTTACTGTATGTATTACTCTACTTTGTTTTTCTTTTTTTCAAACAAATTCAAATCTGTGCACCAAATTGTTGTTGTTAAAGTCAATAAAGATGTATGCTGTACAATCATTCTACCAAGGAAGAAAATAAACAGCTCAAATAAAACATTGAACACCAAAAAATGATGTGTCATTGCTTGGTGACGATACATTAAGGACCATATTAATATGAAGACTATATCATTCAGTGACAAAGCAAGGCTATCGGGTGGAAGTGTTGACCAAACACTTGCACCTATTCCAGCACCATACAACATTATACTGCATTTACACATGATATTCTCTTGGAACATGCTCCAGGTAGAAGGTCCACACAGCAGCCTCTCAGGCCCAGAGCCAGGATGCTGTTGAGATCGCTGGCAATGCTTAGCCTGGTCACTGCTGCTGTTTGCTGGGACTGTGCTGGAAACCTTTGGCTGACCAGATGCTGGTCACAGTGGAAAGAGGATATACCTGCTGAATCGTGGCAGCCCTGCTGAACCACACTAACTCGTCCCATCAACATAAGTTAAGAGAGGATAGAGGCAGAAGCCAACGTGATGAACTGTATTTCATGAATGGAATAAAAACAAAGACATCACTTCATGATGAACATTTTTGTCACAATTCACATGTTTACTTTGTATCAGTTCTAAATATCACACAAGTCTGAAACAGTCATGCTCTTGTGACTGTTGTCAGATTACAGGTTGATAGAACTGTTCTTTCCTTTGGTTCGATGCCACCTTTACCAGTGTGTCAGCAGCAATGTGGAGATAAAAAGAGCAGTGGTTAAAGATTTACAGAGCTTAAAAAAAACATTTGACCACTAACTGGTGTAGGGTGTATGACAGCTGCTCTACATTAAGAGTATTGGTAATATTTTAGTCTTCCACTATGTGCAAGCTCGTTAATCAAAATATTTTAATGCTAAGACATTTTTACTGTTTTTATTCATGATCAGTGTTACAAGACAAACAAACAAAGGTAACTTGCATTCCTGAACACAATTTAGTTTCAGTGGTTGAACGTTACACTTGATTCATTTCTGACTTCTGGGAGTGGTCCAGTGTGCCGGCTCAACAGTCGCCTCAAGGTGCTTTATATTGTAAGGTAGACCCTACAATAACAAGTTTCTCTCCATGGTTTACATGTTACTAACAGACAATATTGCCCATTTCCCTTGAACTATAAACTGATTGTTCAAGCTGAGCAACAAATGCAGAAATGACAAGAACATGCAAACTCCACACAGAAAGGCCCCAGCCAAATGGTGGATTTGTACCCGGCACCTTCTTGCTGTGAGACAACAGTGCTAACACTTGTGCCACCGTGCCATCGTCCCATTACAGACACATACTGTAGCTGGTTTCTGTGTTGCACTACAGAACATGGAGGCAGGCAAAAGCTGTTTTCAGAGGAGCGTGAGAAGAAGCTTATGAATACAGTCACACATCCGCGTCCTCCAAACCACCGATGAGGCCCTTCCAGACATTTCAGTTGAGGCTTGTCAGAGCTGCCTCTCTATGACTACCAGAGATATCAGAATAGTTTGGACTGACCATAACCAGAGATACTGGCAGCGAATATTTGTTTTTTTTATTTTTGGAGTTAAGTGTGCAGTTATGGATTGAGATTTAGATTTATTTTGGGAAATGAAGGCATATTTTAAATAAATAATCTGGAAAAACTAAGTTAATGGAAGGCAAAGAAAGAATTCTACTAACCATAGAGAGTAACCATTCAAAGGCCTCACTGTACATTTCAGTGAGGTATGAGGTGGATTTTTTACAAAGACACAGAAAATGAGTTGAGTGGAAGCACACTTTCATTTGCTCAGTTTTATCTTGTGTTCTGCTTTAAGATGAAAGTGCTCGTGGCTGTCTGAGTGAATGACACGCTGTGTTATCTGCCGCCAGAGAGTCTGTGTTAATTAGCAAACAACCGCCTAAACATGTTCTGGATCTGAGGGTTAAATCAAAATGCTGACAAAGAGCAGATTAAAAAAGTTGGCCCAGAAAGCTTCAAATCACAAGGCTGAGTTCAGCAGTGGGTGTTTCTATAAATATTCCCATCACTTTTCAGGTGCACAGATTCCAGATGCCTTGTTACGCTCGGTTTGCCTGTTACGAAGCGTGTAGGGGCCAGGGGCCACTGACAAAAACACACCTGAGATTATCAAGGATCAGGTGTGACTAATCTGTTGCCACTCACTAATCTGAACACCCTCATCCTAGTTTGAAGAAATGACTGTGTTGACTCTGCTGTTCTTTTTTCTTTACAAGGTTCTCAAACAAGAAATAGTGGGGTTTTCTCTTTCTGTTAATATTTTATTGTTTTGAAATTTTTAGTGTTTTCAGGTCATGTGTCAGTGTTTCATAATGACTGCTAAGTTAAAAACAATACACTGTTGGGGCAAATAAACACTTCTGTAAGCAGCTTTGAAGGGGCATTTAGTGATACTTGAACATTTACTTGAACTTTTTTCCCCAAAAGTAAAGAACCTCAAAAATGCAAATTCTTTTGTAATTTTTTTTTTTTTTTTTTAAACCATCGCCATCTACAAAGATGCCTTTTACTTGACATGAACACTTGAACCAGGTCACACACATTAGGTGCCTTTCCTCCTGTCTGCTCACATCTCTTCCTGTCATTAGATTTGATTTGATCTTTTCAACATGATCTTAAATTGCCATTTTCAATCTGAGACAAGAGTATAACAGCCGTAAACAAAATCATTGGCTAGCTCCCTGCTTGTCAGAATCTATTGTCCTTTAACCTTCATTGCCCTTTGTGCCCTTGACCAGGACATGGCAACCTCAAGTATTAATAGTATCAGATTGATGGTATTGATAGTAAATGATCTCGCTCAGTGTTTAAGGTTAATCAGCTTAGATGTACAGTATGTGTATTCTGCACTGAAGCCTGAGGAAACAGGGTCAACAAGGGCCGCACCTTATCATATGAGGGGCCCATGTTGTTACAGTTTTTGATTGATTTGATATGAAATATATGACCGATGCGTGTACATCATTCATCAGTGTCAAGACGACAAGCTAGTAATCAGCATATCACACAGCTGTCATTCAGGCCTGGCTGCACCATCTGGTGAAATCACCTGCAAGTCACAAGGAAGAGTACATATGTGTTTGCTTAACCAAAAGAACCAGAACAAAACCAAAAAAAGAAGAGACTGCATTAGAAAGGGTCCATCTCACTTCTTTAAAGGCAGACTTGTCTAAGCCTCAGTACCACTCATAACACTGCCTGCCTGGTTTTAATGGTTCTAATGCTTTTCCCATCATGTAATTGAGGGCAAATCTGTTAAGGATCTCTAGAGGCCATGATTGAGAGGCTCCTAAATGAAGACATTTAAAGCAAAAGAAGGCGAAAGGGTCAACTAATCAAGAACATCTGTTTGGTAAAAACACAGAAGGTAAAAAAGGGCGTTTGTGTTTACCCACCATGGAGGGCAAAGAAGGACATGGGTAGGGCAAGTTATCTAGGACATCAAAAGTGAAACACATTTAGATCACAGAGATGATGTTAAGTGTGTCAGACAAACTGACCTATTTTGGATAAGCACCAATCTTCCCTTCTTGAAATGTTGAACTTCATCTCCTTGAATTCATGTAGGCAGTGATCAATCCAGGAGGAGAGGAGAGCATCCAATAGAGATCAGTCTGCTTTTCAATTATCATAAGAAGTCATTTCCAATAGGCCCACTCTCCATTTATTAACATTAATTATATACATTTAGTGATATGGAGGTTGATTAGCCATATGCTCGTTAAGGAGGTTGCATGTTATAATAACATAATTGGGGACTCAGACTTGCAGGTCCATAGCATAAAGCATGCCTCTTTCTTTATTTAATGATGTTAAAAGAAAATTGTACATATTGTGATCAGCTACATGAAATGTGCTCTTTTTGTGGATCACTAAGCAAACCACGTCTACGTGACCTTGTACCTAATAACTTTTGTGATGATAAACTTATTTAGCAACTAACAGCTTCCTCTATTCTAAGAACATACAGACTTAGAAAAGGGGAACCTCAGCTCTGAGTTCTTAGAATCACTTTGTTATCTTTGTACACACACACACACACACACACACACACACACGCGCTTGTATAAATAAAGAACGCAGACAGTGATACAGCGCGAGTCAGTGAGTACGCGCTCTATGACTGCCCTCGCGAGTAAAAGACAACTGCAGTGTTTGTGTTTTCTAACTCAGGTGTCTCAGCTGAAGAACTGCGGGGTGATTTTTAGAAATCCCCTGTCAAATGATTTGATATACAGACTCTTAACTGGTGACCCACGATAAAGTAACAGCAATATCAAAGATTGTGCACATCCAGCCCTTCAGCTATCCTTGACCAGGCCTTATGAGGTTAATGGAAAGTTAGAATTCAAACATAAATATGCATCATGCAGGTTGTCCCATTTCAGCCACCAAAAACTCTTCTCTGGGGATATTAGCATGGAAGAGTCCCATGAAAGCAGAATAAACTACCCAAAGAATGGCTTACTGTTTTATGTGATTTTTTGGAACAGACATCTATGAGATATGCATTTGCTAGCTCTGAAATATGTCCGCTCACATTAAAAATGTCATAATCTGAGAGACTGTCCGGTGTTTTTCCGCTTGGGCTCTTTTTGTTTCCTGTGCCCACCCACTGGGGGGGGGGGGCGCGGTGGCTGGTTCCACAACTGCATCTTTCCACTTATAATCCATCAACAGCAATGAGCGGGATGTCATTTAAGACAAATCCAGCCTTCCATTCTTCACCAGTTCCTCAGCTATCTTATGGTGGTAACTAGTCCTTCACATCTCTCATTGTTTAAGTTTTGCCTTGTACTTACGTCTCCTTGTGCCTTCATTCTCTTCCTCCAAGACCTCAATTCGATTTACCTGCAGCAAAACTCACTGGATGCTGGTTATTCATGCCAAACCTGTCATGGCAGTCTGCAACCTCATTCCTTGGAAACTCAGCTATTCACCGCTCACAACTATCTGCTCTCCTGCCTGCCGTTCACCTCAGGATCCCTGGAAATAAAGGCTCAGAACCTCTCTTCACCCACTTTGCGATTCGGCCGGATGCTTAGTCATCGTTCTCCCGGAGCTAACCGTCTCCAACCTGCAAGTAAGTTTTTGCTCTCCAAACCCATACTGACCTTCAGTCAAACTTACCTCAGGAATTAACCGCTCTTTCCCTCTGTTCCAGTTGCCTTCTTGCCAGAGACTCCCACTACATTTCCACTCCTACAGTTCATGTAACGATACTAAATAAAGCTTTAAGTCCAAACTGTTCTTTGATTTGCTTTTGGGTCCAGTCTATGTACTGGCTTCTTGGCCCCCTGACCAAAACGGCTGATGCACAACAGACCTTTAACAAGAC
This sequence comes from Oreochromis aureus, assembly GCF_013358895.1. Lineage (NCBI taxonomy): Eukaryota > Metazoa > Chordata > Actinopteri > Cichliformes > Cichlidae > Oreochromis > Oreochromis aureus. Next base: position 35,918,626 of record NC_052943.1, read on the forward strand.
AGACTTATATTTATCTTGGTATTTTTAGCACTGTATGGCACAACAGGGGGTGTTTTGTAAGTTGGAGCTAAAACTGAAACTAAAATAGTTGACTTCATTAGGCCTGTCAGTACTCCTAAGAGAGCATATTTCTCCTATTTTAGCTTCCCTTCATTGGCTAACTGTTAAATCCAGAATTGAATTCAAAATGCTGCTCCTCTGGAATAATCAGGCCCCATCTTATCTTAATGACCTTGTAGTACCATATCACCCTATTAGAGCACTTCGCTCTCGCTCTGCAGGCCTACTTGTTGTTCCTAGAGTATTTAAAAGTAGAATGGGAGGCAGAGCCTTGTTGAGTTTGATTTTAATTTGGGATTGGTAGAATCTTTAGTTTTTTACTGATTCTATAATTACTTAGAAACCTGCAGACATTAGTATAAGAGAATGTGCAGGGGCAGCTAGAGACACGAGAACTGGCACCTGATATCATTCAAGGCCACCTCTTAGCTCAGTGCCTGCAAAACAACCAGCTTCTCCCTACCAGTTTTAACTGCCTGAAGCACCACTGGTACAAAGAAGAAACCTTGACCAGACAAATGGCAGGGGAAAAAAAAAAAAAAAAAAAAAAAAAAAAAAAAAAAAAAAGCTAACAGCCCTTTCAGAAAACCCCAGACACCAGCAGCACCAACAAGCAAAACCCAGACACCCCTAGACACTGATCAGGAGACCCTCAGCCCCATTCATCACCCTGCAGTGGTATTCGAGGTGCCCTCAACAATTTGGATGATAGGATCTGAAGAAATAAGAAGAGGAAGAGAATAGATTTAACCTGTTAAGATGAGATAATCCTTTATTAGACCCACACGTGGGAAATTTTTGGTCACAGCAGAAAGTACAAGAGCAGTAAAACAAAAAAAAAAAAATAAAAAACAAAAAAAAAAGAGAAAGAAAAAAAATAGAATAAGATAAACAGAATAACATACTATACAAAGAATAAAATAGTTTGCACTTGGTGGCATTGCACATCAAGAAGACAGGGCGAGAGTTACAATTGTGTATGGGATTATGGGATGTGTGTGTGTGTGTGTGTGTGTGTTCCTCTGCAGAGCCCATGTTGTAGAGTCTGACAGCAATAGGAAGGAAAGACCTGCGAAATCTCTCCGTCCCACACCGTGGGTGCTGCAGCCACTGAAGGAGCTGCTCAGTGCTGTCACAGTCTCATGCATGTGGTGGGAGATGTTGTCCAACAGGGATGACAGCTTAGCCGCCATTCTCCTGTCACTCACCACCTCCACTGGGTCCAGAGGGCATCCTAGAACAGAGCTGGCCCATCGGATCAGCCTGTTCAGTCTCTTCCTGTCCCCAGCAGAGATGCTGCCGCCCCAGCAGACCACACCGTAAAAGATGGCTGAGGCCACCACAGAGTCATAGAAGGTCTTCAGGAGTGGGCCCTTCACTCCAAACGACCTGAGTCTCCACAGCAGGTACAGCCTGCTCTGCCCTTTCCTGTAGAGGGCGTCTGAAGTCCAGTCCAGTTTATTGTTCAGGTAAACACCAAGGTACTTGTAGCTGTCCACAGTCTCAATGTCCGTACCTTGGATGTTTAGTGATTGCAATGGAGGATGTTTGTGCCTGCGGAAGTCTACCACCAGCTCCTTGGTTTTATTAGTGTTGATCTGGAGGTAGTTCAGCTGGCACCAGTCCACAAAGTCTTGGGTCAGTTCTCTGTACTCCGTGTCGTCCCCATCAGTGATGAGGCCAAGTATTGCAGAGTCATCAGAGAACTTCTGCAGGAAGCACTGGGTGGAGTTGTGGGAGAAGTCTGCAGTGTAGATGGTGAAGAGGAACGGAGCCAGAACCGTTCCCTGTGGTGCCCCCGTACTGCAGACGACCCTGTCCGACACACAGCCCTGAGTCCTCACATACTGTGGTCGGTCGGTAAGGTAGTCCAGTATCCATGCTGTGAGGTGTTGGTCCACTCCTGAGTTCTCCAGCTTGTCCTTCAGGACTGTGGGAAGAATGATGTTAAAGGCACTAGAGAAATCAAAGAACATGATTCTCACAGTGCTCCCAGCGGTCTTCCCTCTGGGAACGAGGTATGTGAATGAAGGGATCATCTACCCCAATGCCAGGCGGGCAAGCAAACCGAAGTAGATCCAGTGATGAGCCCACCAGGGGTTGAAGCCAAGCCAGAACCAGCCACCCCAAGGTACCCATCAGGTGGGATGCCAGAGCCGCCGGCCTGCAACTGTCGAGTTCCTTGGAATGTGGAGTCTCTGAAAAACCTCTTGTGTAGTACCAGTGCTGTGGAACTCCCCCCAGCCCTGGGCCCAGGTGGTTGAGAGAGACAGGCTGGAGCCTTGTGTTGAATGTGTATTGGATGCCGTTGTTGGGGGTGGGGAGTAGTGACCAAGGTGTGTAGAGGTGTGAAGTGTCTGAGGTCCCACGGCTGATGCCTTCCTCTGTGGTCTTCGGGTCACTTTTGTCTGCATAGACTGCTTTACATGCTTTCCAGGCACGTCATCCTTCTTTGCACCTTTGATTCTTCTGGTCTTTTCTTTATGTGGTGGCGCGAATGAGGGGTAACCGGGGACGGTAACTAAGATGTTGACAACGCCACCCAGGGGAGAGAGTTACACCCCAGGAAAGATTTCTCTAGCCAATGTAAGTGTTACACTGGCTACCAAAGCCCACAGACTCGTTATTAACGGCAGAGGTGAGACAGATGAATTTTACAAATCAAAGTTTATTAAGAAGAACTACTAAAAACATAGAATTATAAAATCAAAAAGGCACGTAAGGTAGCAGGGTTGAGACGGCAAAATAGTTAATTAAAACACTTTATTAACAACCGATGATTAAAACGACCAGACTCCCTACCACGATGCTACCCTAAAACAATCACAGCATGATAAAAGAATAACTAAACAAAATGGTGGAGACCGGCCACTTGAGGAGGCAACCTACAGGGAGGAGTGCCCAAGGGTGCCACCAATTACTCACCCGTGTAATTTCACTGCAAACCTCACTGTCACTCACACTAAACTCTAAATGGTGCAATCTACCTATGCCCGGTGTGTACACTCGCATGCATCTGGGAGGGGATTCCACCTCACGTGCCTAGCCCCTCAACAAGCGGCTGCACCTCCACTAAAGCAATAAAACAAAGCATAAAACGTTAAACAAATTAGTAAAAGATCTACATAAAACAAATACACCCCAATTTACTGTTCGTTATAAAAGCATCGCATAACAAACAAAACAGCATAAGACAAGACAGCAGCAGTATAGTGCAAACCTGCAACAAAAGAGGGAAACAGTCGTCAAAGTCCACCCTACTATATGCCACATTATGAAAAAGCAAAACTCCCACTTACCACTCTCTAAAGGGCAATACTAAACTGAGTAGCTTTCCTGGAGAGATCTGCAGTGCTTAGCTGCCTAATGCTCGCAGCCACCTTGGATGGACAAGACTGCCAAATGCCTCCGTCTGGTAGTGAAGCGCAGCTGTTTCTTATAAGCCCGCTAATTGTCAACTGGGAAGGTGTGGATGTCAGTGGTGCATTCGTGGACGTCACGTAAAATCCTACCCCAGAATCTACTTCACTACATTTATTTTTAGATTGCACTGACTTGGAGAAATATAGTCTAGATGTTCATCACTTGTGAGGACAAATGATGGAGGTTAGCCCTCTTCCTGACAGTCCTCTGTGGTTTTTGCAGGGGATACAAATCACTGAATGTAACCCGAGTTGAGGTTAATGGGTCTTCCTGTGGTGTGAAGAGCAAGGAGGCTCTTAAGGTCTGCTTTGAGTCTACTGTGTGGGAGGTGCTTTCTGACGACCACGGTGAGGACATCAACAGCCTTGTGACCTGCGTTACTGACTAAATCAACTTCTGTGTGGATAACACTGCACCCACCAAGACCATGTGGTGTTTCTCCAACAACAAACCCTGGATTACCCCAGAAATTAAAGTTGTCCTCAAGCAGAAGAGGAGGGCCTTCAACCCTCTCGGACTGGACCACATCAAACTCACCCGAAACTTCTCGGAACTTACCTCCTCCTCACGCGTGCCTTTACCTGTGGGCAAGTAAGCCACAAAGCTCAGTTTCATTGGATATTCCCTGCAAATCGTTTGAACTCCACACTGATAACCCTCTCCTCTGTTACAGTCTCTCTGACCACCGCTCACATACTTCAGCCAGCATTCACTCCCTGCTCTGGACATCATTGTCTTGACCTCAGCTCTCTCCAATACTAGCCCACAGTAGTTAGCTCCAGCATCAGGAGTCATATTTTTAGTTATAGCCTTTTCCCTGAATCACATATCTGTCATAGCACAACTGCTAATAGTCGTATGGTAATTTAGTGTTTTCCCTTGTACATAGCCCCGCCCCATTCATTTGTGTTAGTGAGTCGAGGCGTTTCACCTCACCATGTATATAGTCACTGTATCACGTGCACAAACATTGCATTGATTCTCTCACTATTAAAGATAATTTCATGCATTTTCTAGTGTCTGTGTTGAATCAATCCCATGGGCCATTCTGTGCTGTTACAATGGCAACATTTCAAGTTATGAAAATGATTTGTTAAGGATGTTTGTGGTTTTTACAGTAAAAATAAAACTGTTTTCTACATAGATTTTTTTTAAAATCTAATTTTAGATAAATTGTGTTAATACAGTATGTCAAAATTAAAAGATAACTGTAGATCCAGACATGTGAGGTGGTGCTGAGAAGAATGATACCAAACAAGGCGAGGTAAACTGTTTTTGAAGGTGAAATATAGAGGTAAAATCAAAAGTAGTCAAAAACGGCCAATTATACCCTGGACCCCAGAGGGGTCAGCATGAGTTCAAATCAAAGCTGACAGATTTGTTGTTTTATCTGTTTTATCAGAAATGAGTTGTTTCCTTTACAGTTTAAATAACTCATTTTGCCCCAGTTTACCTGAACACTGCTCATCTCAAACATGTGCAAAAGCTGATGTTTCCAAAGCTACCCACATAGCAAAATTGTTATGGCTCAGATGTGCACAGTGGCTCAGTGCACACCCCTCATCCAAAGGCAGCCTGTCACAACACGCTCCATCAGGAGATGGACCCCAGAAAAGGAGGATGCTCTGAGAGACTGCTATGACACCACAGACTGGGACGTGCTTCTGAGCCCACATGGTGAGGACAGAGGGGGCGACACACTGTCTGACAGACTACCTCAACTTTTGTGTGGACACGGTCGCCCCTGCTAAGACGGTACGGTGTTATCCTAATAACAAACTGTGGGTAACACAGGAAGTCAAAGCTGTCCTCAACATGAAGAAGAAGGCTTTCAGGAGCAAAGTGAAGGAGGAGATGAAAGCAGCACAGCGGGAGGTGAAATGCTGCCTGAGGGAAGTTGGAGAGGAACAATATGAGGGAGGTCTGGAATGGTGTGAAAACCATCACAGGCCACAACACCAAGAACAGCACAGTGTGGGGGGACTGTGGTGAAGGCAAACAAACTCAACTTTGACCAGCCCACAACCCCCCCCACCCTCACCTTCACCTTTACTACAGAGCCCTCTCCACACTCTCCTACCTCCCTCGCTTACCCCCCTTCCTGACACTATGACACCCCCCTCCTCCAACCCCTCTCTCAACAGCAGGACATCTCCCCCCCCGCTTCCAATCATCTCCCAGTGTCACAGTGGATCAGGTCAGGAGACAACTGAGGAAGCTTCGCCCCAGATAGGCAGCAGGCCCAGACAAGGTGTGTCCTAGGATGCTAAAGGCGTGTGCTGCTGAACTTGGGGAGCCGCTACAACGACTCTTCAATCTCAGTCTGCGACTGGAGAGAGTGCCCGCCCTATGGAAGACATCCTGCATTGTCCCGGTCCCCAAAAGGAACCGGCCCAATGAGCTGAATGACTTCCAACCGGTGGCACTGACGTCACATCTTATGAAGACTCTAGAGCAGCTTTTCCTCAACCTCCTCCGACCACAGGTACAACATGCCCAGGACCCACTACAGTTCGCATACAAGGCAGATGTCGGAGTGGAGGATGCTATCCTGTACCTCCTACACCGAGCCCACTCACACCTGGACGGGGGAAAAGGCACGGTCAGGATCCTGTTTCTTGACTTTTCCAGTGCCTTTAATACCATCCGGCCCTGTCTACTTCAGGAAAAACTGAACAGGATGCTGGTGGACCCCTGCCTGGTCGCTTGGATTTCAAACTACCTCACTGACAGACCACAGTACATCAGGCTGAAGGACATCATGTCTGACACTGTGGTCAGCAGCACAGGAGCACCACAGGGAACTGTGCTGCCCCCTCTTCTCTTCACCCTGTACACCTCTTTCTGCTACAACTCTGAATCATGCCATATTCAGAAGTTTGCAGACGACACGGCCATCATGGGGTGTATCTGGGATGATCAGGAAGAGGAGTACAGAAGTCTGGTGAGGAACTTCATCACATGGAGTCACACAAACCACCTGCAACTCAACACCTCAAAGACTAAGGAACTGGTTGTGGACTTTGGGAGGTCCAGAGCAGGTCCACTGCCGGTTCAGATAGAGGGGGAGGAGGTGGTCAACAAGTACAAGTACCTCGGGCTGTGGGTGGACAACAAACTGGACTGGACATGCAACACAGAGCACCTGTATAAAAAAGCCCAAAGCCGACTGTACTTCCTCAGGAGGCTGAGGTCTTTTAACATCTGCAGGAAGCTCCTGAGGATGTTTTACCAGTCAGTGGTTGCTGGAGTACTTTTCTATGCTGTGGTGTGCTGGGGAGCAGCACAGCAAAGAAGGATCATCCAGGCTGGAAAAACTGATCAGGAAGGCTAGCTCTGTGGTCGGCATGAAGCTGGACACTCTGGTGACAGTGGTAGAGAAAAGGACACTAAAAAAAAAAAAAAAAAACTGCTGGACATTATAGACAATGCTGGGCATCCTCTGGAAACTGGCTGTACATACAAAACCAAGAATTTTAGTCAGTACTGTACTGTACCGACTTTTCATTACACAGAGAAAAGGTATCTGCTCAACTCCTGGGTCCCCCTAAAGACTGTGTTCCCAGACCACCAAAAAAAAACAAAAACAAACCAAAAAGCAGCAAAAAATGACTAATTAAAAACAACAACAACAAACAAACAAACACACAAAGAAACATCAGTGCAGTACCCACAACTGTACCAAATAGTAAAATGTGGATTATTAAACATTAGGTGTCTCTCCTCTAAGTCCCAGCTACAAACGAATTTACTCGTGAGTTGCTGAAACTTGGTTACAGCGGGATGATTGTGTTGGTTTAAATAAATCAACACATCAAGTCGTCCTAATTCTCATAATCATCAAAGCACAGGAGGGCTGTGGCAGCAATCTTCCACTCCAGCTTATTAATCAACCAAAGATCCAGACAGAGTTTTACTTCATCTAAGAGCCTAATGCTTACCCTTGTCCACTCTAACTGGAAAACTCAAAAAAACTGTTCTGTATCTAAACATGGAAACAAACAGAAACCACAAATGGTCCTTCTGACACATGTGTACACCCACTCCATCATGCCTACATTGTAACTTCACCTCTCTTTTAGACTTTTTTGCTTTCTATGGTTCACTCCATGTATTCAACCTGATCTACCATCACTACCGGGCGATCATGGCTCAAGAGTTGGGAGTTCGCCTTGTAATCGGAAGGTTACCGGTTCGAGCCCCGGCTCGGACAGTCTCGGTCATTGTGTCCTTGGGCAAGACACTTCACCCGTTGCCTACTGGTGGCGCCAGTGTCCGGCAGCCTCGCCTCTGTCAGTGCGCCCCAGGGTGGCTGTGGCTACAACGTAGCTTGCCATCACCAGTGTGTGAATGTGTGTGTGAATGGGTGAATGACTGGATATGTAAAGCGCTTTAGGGTCCTTAGGGACCATAAAAGCGCTATATAAATACAGGCCATTTACCTCTACTCCGTGCATCTTCACTGTCATATCCATCTCCAGCACCTTCACACACGTCTTTCATTCCTCTTCTCTTCATAGCATGCCTCCACCTCTCTAGGCTCTCTTCCACCCACCTCCTCCTTACTCTCACTACTGTAGGATGAACCTCAGACCAGGCAGGTGCTATGGTAGCTGTTTTGGATCAGGGTTGGTTCCTGAAAACTGCCTTTTTGTATAATTATGGAGTATATGTTATTTTTCAGTTTTGTGTAACCTTACCTTTGTTTTTAACCTCTGGCAGTTCACCACTTACCTTTGTACCATTTCAAGCTGTTCACTGAACTTTAATGACTTCAACTGCAATAAATAACTGGAAAAATTGTGCTGTTCTAAAACATTTAGTAGTGTATATCTTTTGAAATGTCATTAATCATAACTGAAAATAACATTGGGCTTACCACACTTCGTTGAGGAGTTCCATATTTAACATTGCTCTAAAACATGTGATCCTAATTTAACTTGAAAAGTTCTGTCCCATAAAAACATCCCTTATCCTCTAAACATATTTCTTCCTCTTCCGACTTGATGCCATTTAATCAATGAACCCTGTCTCCAGTTGGCCGTTGAATGAATATTCCTCAGCCTTTTAAAGGTGCAGGTGTGACCAATCAGTTGCTGATTGGTCTGGTGTCCCTCAGCTGGTCCTATAGGCTTTCACTGGAGGTGCAAGCTAAGGGTTCCCAGGCAGCCAATCATCCGCATGTGTTGTCACACTCAAATTTGATGATGGAAGGCTGCCTCACTTCTTCCAAGGCCGGGGGCTGTAATGCTCCTATTGGCCGCTTTCAGCCCATTTGTGCCTGGGTGGGCGCCTAATAGCTTTGCAGCAGAGCTGCTCCTGCTTCTCTGGGCTACGTTACAGAAGTGCTGCTGCTTTGGCATCCCTTTCTTTTTTCTTGGATTTTCTGCTGGACATTTCAGTAACAGGCTGTGCAGTAATTAGCCTCAGAGTGGGCTCTGTCTCATGCATAACTGACTTGGATTTCTGTGGTGACCCAGAACGTTTAATCTTCGTGCATTGCTTGGACTTATAAGTTCTTTTATACACCAGTATTTGAGCTGTGGGATATATGCAAAGCTGCTAATGTGTTTTTGATGCATTCAATGATTCAGTTTGTATATAGAACAACTTCACACTACTAACTGACTAATCAATACTAATCTGATTTAAACTGAAGGTTTAATGTGTTTTGTGTTTGTAAATTTGGTTTCTGAATGATTGTTTGATTTGTAAAGTCTTATTTGTGTTACAGCAATGGAAGGAGGCCCTTTTTATAGCTGCAGCTCACCAGTGTGCTTCTGTTGTAGGGTTAACCACACAGGGTGTATTTGTTTTGGAAATATTAATAAACTGATGCTTTCTGTATTCAGAAGCTGACGGGCTAAAGCTGAGGTGATGGGATATTCCATGCACTGTGTGTGTGTGTGTGTGTGTGTGTGTGTGTGTGTGTGTGTGTGTGTGTGTGTGTGTGTGTGTAAAGGAGAGCAGCATCTGTGAGTTGGTGATTCTCTGGACTTGTCCTCATCTGCATTCACCCCCTGGTAAGACACAGCTCTGAATCAATTAACAGTAATTGAATTGTTGTGTTAAATTGCTGACAATAAATCAATTATTAATACACTAACCACCTCTCTGTCCTTAGTATAACGGATCTGAGTGCTTTCTTGGTAATTAGCATAGTCCTAGATATTCTCTGGGTTTCCCAGGGTAGCGTTGTCAGGTTTCTCCTTGTTATTGCGAAGCTTTCTCAGAGAGTGTGTGCATGTAACATCATCATTAGTTTCTCTCACCTTTTTCCTCACCCCTCTGGCAAAAAACTGCATGTGCAAATTGGAGAACAATATCAGAATAATGCTCCTCAATGTAAAAGTGTGAAGACTTTAACAATTTGAAAAGTTGATCATCTAAAGTACAAAATTTCAATAAAAGTTTCAGAGAAGACATTTGTATGAGCAGAGGACAGGATGCCCCTTATCTCCAGGTTCACGTTACATTAAAAACGGGTATAATGACTGGATGGGAATACTTCCAGAAATCACTGACTGTGAACACAGTTCATTGAGTCATCCACAAAGTCGGTTAAAGCTCTATCACAAGTGACATATGTGAACATGATCTAAAAACACTGGCGTCGTGTCCGGGCCAAAACAAAATTCAAATGGACCATGTGTCCATTTCCTCAGCTCTCAGTTCAAAAGCCTGCATCTCTGATCATATGGGGGTATATTATTAACTATGGACCTGGCAGCTTCTACATCTGGAAAGGTATCAACACTGAACGGTGTATGCACGTTTTAGAGTAACATCTGTTCCAGTCAGAGAAGTATGCTACTGAACTGCCTGCAGTCCAGACCTTTCACCAACTGAACATATTTTGTACATCATGAGTTGTCTGATAGAGTTCTCTGTCAACCACGACTGATGATGCTGTCCCAGAGGTTCAGGAGCTGAACTGCTGTTCAGAGAAGAGGCTTTGCTGCACGGTGGTAAACATGGTCCTGTCCCAGTTATTTTTAGACATTTTAAACATGTATTTTTGTATTTTTCTATGTTTTCTATGTTCTATTGTGCATAAGCTCTGGAAATCATGTGAGGATGCACACTGGTTGGTACAGAGATAGCGCTTCTATTTTGGTGTCAGATTAAAGGATATTTAAACTCAGTACTAAAATACTAGTGTAGTGTCAAACTGCTGTAACATGTTCACTTCTCTTCTTCTGTATTTTGAACAATTGAAAGTCTATTAAAGTTTTTCTAAAACCTTTAAACACATTTACTGAAAAACTCCACAAATCTCTTGGAAAATGAAACACAAACGGATTTCTTATTGCATAAATTAACACAAGTGACAAACTCAGTACACTATCATCATGAGGCCACGTTCAGATGCAGACACATTTGTGGAAATAAAATTTCCTGTGGAAATGAAATGTGCACTACAAAATTTCAGCGAGCATGTAGGAAAACAGTAATTTCAGCTTTGCAATGTAAATTGAACAAGAAACACCACCAAACCATACACAGATAGACAAATGCAACAAAAGAAGTATTCCTGTTAATCTTACTCTCCTGCTGTGTTCTTGCTGCACCATCTTAACACCTGCATAAGTCACTCAGCATCTTTGTGAAACTCTGACACATGACTGAATTGATCCAAAGGAGTCTGAACAAGTATGACATGAGTGAGAGTAATTAGCACTTTGAAGGCCCATAAGTGTGCTAAATTATACACAAGTGTGAGATCAATGGGACTGTGCTGTAGTCTGGTGTCATGTTGTTAATACACAAGCTTCATGAATTGTGTATACAGTTAATGTTGTTGTGTATAGAAAACAGGGAAAAACTGTAACTGAAACCAAAGCATGAATAATAGTCTGAGCGTCACTAAAACTCAGTCTTGATTACATTTCAACAGATTTTGTGATTTTTTTTCTTTTGAAAGTGTTTTGAGAACTCACACCTTTGATCCGTCTGATGTTGGAGTCATATTTTAACCAACACTGCTTTTAAAGACTCGTCTTAGAGCACAAACCAAAGACAAAAAATGGAGCGTAAATTGATTTTTGTAACAGTTGTGGTGTTAGTCCACATGACATTTACCATAACATGCACAGCATGAATATAGTTTCCACTGTCGACCATGTGAACTGTCTTCTATGTTAACATACATTGGTACACACTGAACAATATACAACTTTCAGATTATTTTATGGAAAAGTTTTTTCTTTTTTCTTCCTTTTGTTGTGGTTCATGAATGTGTTCATATCTCACTAAATGAAGGATCTCCATTGAGATGCAATAATATCAGAGCTGGCACTTCTGCAGCCCAAACAGCTCCTACTTTGGTGAGGAAATGAAGCTGTCCTGGAGCCTTGTTGTTGTAATGACATTTAAAGCCTGTCTGGAATGACAAACACCATTTCCTGACATGGAAATAATGAAATGCAGAGTATGCGGGTGTTCAGATGCAGAGCTGGTGGTTTACAATAAAGGCCTTTTTTAAGCTGTAAGCCATTTACGTCTCTTAAATGTTGTAACTGCACTACAGCGTCCTTAATCTCAATCTCAATACATTTTATTTTAATTACTTTGGTTATTTATTTTAATGAAACTATTCTGAGTTAACCCTCTGAGGCCCTCTGTGTGATCACCATTGGTGATGACACAAACACTGAGCCCCGACTCTAACCAATCAGAACCAATCAAATTGAATTCAATTATTATTGTAACCAACACATATCAAACATTATTCACAGTTTTCTAAAGTATGTTTTACCTTTCTCCAAAATACAGGGACTCTGGTTTAACCACCCTGAACAGAATCGGTTGAAACACCAAAGAAATCCCAAACCTGAAGACAAAGACGGAGGTTATTGGTTAAATATATGTCAGTTCATGTTGCTCACTGTTCAGCAGATCAGCTGCAAGGTTGAATGTTTAACTTGTGCAGAGCCACTGTTGGTCCAATGTTGAGAAGCTGTATTGTTGTTTTGAATAATTAAAAAAAATGATATAATTTTCTGTCAACTGTTGAGGGGAGACACGGAATGATAACACAAGGGGAATAGTTAAATCGGAAAGGGAGACGAGACAGAGGGAGACACGGGCATAACTTAAGAGACATCCACAGAGGACGTGACGGGCTCGCACAGGAAACAGGGAATGACACACTGATCATAAGACTAACTAACCAAGACTGAATATTTCCCCGAAACAGCAAAAAAGGAATCAAAAATACAAAAAACAAAGACCCTGAGGACAGCGCATCACTTTGTTATATTCTGCACTGGATGGTCACTTTTTGGCTTAGAGTTCTTTTGTACACCTCTATCAACTGGGACTTAGTGCTGTGACCCTATGGTGTTATACACAGGGGAATTACTTTTAAGGTTTTAAAACTTTCCAGAACTTAGATGCATTTTTGGAGAGATGACAAGTAGAAATCAGATTTGGCTCTTTTAATGAGTCGATGCACAGATGTTGGATTTGTCTAAACTTCTACAAATCCAGTGAAAGAGTTTTGGTAGTTGCCTATGTCCAACTATGTTTCTAGCAGTGAGAGCTAAAATCAGGGGTTGGAGCGCTGTTTTAACCTAAAACAATGATAGGGTGCATGTTTGTCACATATATTACATTACATTATTATTCAATTTGCTATTTTTAGCATTTGTTTAAAATGACTTTTCTTTGGTAAGCATAGTTACCTGTTAGCACGGAGGCTAACTTGTGGACACACCACTGGGCAGTAGTCACTGATGTCTTGAGGAAACTTAAGGATACTTAAATGTATTATTTGTTTAAAAACTGTCTATTAAGGTGAATTTAAAAAGGCTGTTTTTGTTGAGTCAGGCGAGAAATCAGCTGATGTAAATTAAGCTCCAAGAAGGGTTCGTTAGAGCAGCCGAGCTTTTACAGTATCAGTCTAGATTTAAGTCATCCAAAATAACAACCTCAGAACTAACATATGAGAAATTAATTTGGAAACTGTTTCCAGGGCATCACAGCTCGTTGAAGGAGGATAATAAACTTCCATTACAGTAATAATGATCATCGCCTTCAGGACATACATCAGTAACAATATATCCCAAAGTTTTGGTGAGACATCTTGCAGTGACTAAGAAGAATCTTTAACATGGATCAGTGCTCTGCCTCCTGTCAGTTACAGCCATCCAAAGATACGGTCCAGGTCTGAGGCATCATTTTTTAAAGTGTGCAGGGAAGAAAGGTTAGAGCGAAGGTACGAGTCGTCTCATTAGGCTGTCCTCTGCACATTTCCTCTCATTTCTAATCCCGTCCACCCCGATCACTCCCACTGAAAATCTTAGCACCCTCAGCTCTGACACTCTTTTTTTTTTAATGCCACTGAATCCAAGAGATGCATCATAGCAGGTCTCACTACCATGCTGTAAATCTTTCCTTTCGATCTCACTGCTGTCCTTCTGTTGCAAATCACCCTTGACACAGTCCCCCTCTCTAGCCTGCACTCTCCTCTTCTGTTGCTGTGGATGGTTAACCCCGGGTATTTAAACTCATCTACCTTCACTACCTTCTCCTTCCATGTTCAGCTTTCCACCCGTCTCCCTCTCATTCACACACATGTATTCTGTCTTGATTTTACTGAACTAAGAAAATCTGTATTACAGAGAAGAACTGATTCTTAGAGATTTGTCCCTGGAAGAAGTATTGTTATGTGGTGATGGGTGTCGTGCCTGTGAAGCAGCTGAAACTGCACAGCATGGATAATGTTTGCCTTTTTAATATGCACAGTAATATCCATCCATCACTCTCTCTCTCCATATAAAACTTTACCTTTTGCATGAGGCAGAAGGATTAGTGTGTGGGCATGTCTGTGCTCCACACGCTCAGCCACATCCTCAGTGCATACATAAATCCTTTTACATTTGACCCTGCAGTGAGTCAGCCTGCAGGTAATGAAATTCGAAAGCTCCATGCTGCCTGTATGGACACCTGTGATAATGGCATATTTCCAACAGCCCAGGGAGTCAAATCATCAACAGATGAGATGTAGCATGCTGCGTTACATGTTAAACAGTCATTTAATGGACTGACACTAGCAGTAGCTTCCACCTTGTCTCCATGGCAACCTTGTCGGGGTGTCTAGAACTGTTTGGTAGAGCTGGCAAAAGGCCGGTCAGGTGTGAAATTACCTCAGTGCCTGGCGCCACATGGAGCATGAAGAGAGTTTAACAAAAGTAACGTGGTTAAAGGAGAGACACCGCACACCTCCCACGTGCACTATTCCACCTCTCCATCTCTCACCACACACACACACACACACACACACACACACACACACACACACACACACACACACACACACACACACACACAGACAGACACACACACACACACACACATCTCTTTCTTTGATGTGATACGAACATAATTCCCTCTAGTAGCATTTCTTCTCTGGGCGAGAACATCAGCGACAAGTTAAATTGGGAGGTAGATGTAGACATGCTAATGCTGAATGCTGGGATCACTGTGAAATACAGGGAGATTTGCTTTGACATGTATATACCACTATTTCATGGCTCTGTTGATTTTCTGTCTTCATGTTGTGTCAACTTGGATTCTAGTCGTGCCAGCTGCTGCTGATCTGTTCATTTGCTGCAGGAAAAGCTTGGATTCTTAGACAGCATCAACACAAATGTGTTTGTGTGTCATTATGTACTTTTTATTGACACGCTGTTCCTGTTGGCGAAGCATTCTAATAAGATCATCCCTCTTTCATGTTGTGACATCTATTTATTTGGTTTCTTTACACCAGGCAAGGAGTTTTTCCCAACTGGACCGCACTAACAAGCTGAACTCGATATTCATTTGATCTTGTTATAAACTTCATCTAGTAAGAGCAGATGTTACAATTAGTCAATGTAAATGTGAAATATATGGCATAGCAAAAATGCAGTCACTATCACTGTTTAATCAACTGACAAAATTTGGTGAATGTTTTTACAAATGTCACACGTAACTTTATACGAGCAATTTCAATGATCAGCTAACCTCCTTGTATGAACATGTAATGATGAGGAGAGCGAGCTCTGTGTTCAGCAGGAGGTGGAACCCTTCCATCAGTAGCAGAGAAAAAAACTCCTCTGAGACGTCAACTTTTCAGCATAACTCTATGCAAGACGTCTGATACTCGCCCAATGCACGTTGTCCTTCAGTCTAGTTTCTGGCTACAGCTTATTCTAACTCAAACAGTAGTCCTAATCTTTGGACTGTGAATAAGTTCTCTACAGCAGCGGTCCCCAACCCCCGGGCCATGGACCAGTCGGTGAGTCGTTTGGTACCGGGCCGCGAGAGTTGACGCTCGGGTGTGAAACTTATGGTTTTCAGGGTTTTTATCATTAACTCAGTTTTCCTGGGTCTTTTCCCATGTTGTAGCTGTGCATCTTATTTTGAAAGAAGGCATACATTAGTTTAGAGCACACTTACATATTAAGTGTACTTAATAACCCAAAAAGCGAACTTTACAACCCGTTCACCCCAGACTAAAAAAGCAGTCTGTACTTTCATGCTGTGAAGTGGGAGTAGCCTTTTCTCAAATGTCAACTCTTTCATGCACATCAGTCCCACGTCACACAGTCGCTGACAGAGGGTAAGAAAAACAACAAAACACAAAAACAAACCGTCGCTGTATTTATCCCAAATTGTAGTGAGCTGTAATGACATCACCACTGTGTCTGCTATGACATCTTAATTACATGCCAGACAGCGGTGGCTGATCTGACATCTCTGTGAGCTCCTCCAGTATGATTTATGATGACAAATATCACAGCATGGCTGCAAAAGGATAGAAGACAAAGAGCAAGAGCATCTGCCGGGGTGCAAGGTGGTGCAGTGTGATCGACCACGAGGAACGAACACACCCACACACAAACTGAAAGGAGACATTTCACTTTAGTCAAAATCAATGTATCATCTCACGGCAGGATGTGTGCGATACATGGGCAAAGGTAGCCAGTATTAATCTGCACATCTAAATATCACAGCATTGATAGTGTGTGATTCTTACTCTGAATTGGAATAAGTACGCGGGACAACTGTGTCCGGTAAGACCAACTCTTTACCTCCTTTATTACCGCCTTGCGGCATGCATTGCGAGTGCATAACACGTAATTACACAGTCGAAGAATAAACACATACAGCCCATACAACAAATGTACCAGGGACAATTATGAATACACCACATCTCCCCTTTTAAACAGGACAGAACTGGACTATCTTTTTGATTTTTTTTTTCAAAGCCATATAAAAACATCTGGCAAACAAACTGCATTACATTTTTAACCTTTTGTTTTTATTTCCTTTTTTTCACATTTCTCTCTCTCTCTTTTTTATTGACAACTATTTTTGATTTGTTTTACTGTGCTCTACAAAACCATTGTACACAGTTATATAACGACATCCTTTTTTTTCCTCTTACAGATCTAACTTTTTAGGTTTAACTATTCCCCTCCCTGACTTGGTTCTGACAACATCAGTGTTAACAGGTGTAGCAGGAATTACACTGGTGTTTGTGGTTTCTGCAACACAGGCACTTTAGGAGGTTCGTGCACTGGTGAACTTAAAGGAATCAAATGCATGCGATTACGCCTCACAGTCCCGTGTGGTAACTCCACTGTGTATGATCGGGGTGTAGAGTGATTTTGGATAACAGAGCCTGGAGTTTTGACATCAGTCACCCAAACTGCATAAAGGTTTTGTGCGGTGATGCCTGTTGAAGTTTGCCATGTCCGTCATCCTCTTCTCCCTTTCCTTTTGAGCGAGCAGTGCGCTGTCCGGCAGTGTAGGCTCCAGCTGCGATGGAAGTATCGGCAGCGTGGTTTGCAGACGTCTGCCCATTAAAAGCTCTGCGGGGCTGTATCCGGACTGCAGTGGTGTAGCTCTATAGGCAAGAAGAGCTAGATATGGATCAGCTGCTTTTTTCAGAAGATTTTTTACAGTCACGTTTTGCTTCCCCATTACTTTGCGGAAACTTGGGACTGCATATGATGTGCCTAAAGCCGTACGCTACTGCGAAGTCAGCAAAGGTTTGACCTGAATACTGTGGCCCATTATCAGACATGAGGAACATCTGGGATGCCATGATGATGGGCAAAGAAAGATTTCAGGTGGGTAATGACATTGTTTGATTTTGTTCTGTTTAACAAAGAAATCTCAACAAATCTAGAGTGATAGTTAACAGTGAGAAGGCAAGTTTTCCTCCCCAGCTCGAAAAGGTCTGTGCCTGCCCTCTGCCATGGGCACATTCTGCATTTAAGCACCATCTCAGAGATTTGTTGACTCAGCCCGGGCCACCACACTGTTTGGCGTGCACGAGCTTTACATTTTACAACACCTTGATGTCCTTCGTGTAGTTTTTCCAGCACCTCGTTTCTCATTGCTGAAGGAATGACAAGTCGTGTATCTTTTAGCAAAAGGCCGTCTTTAACAGTGAGCGTAGCTCGGTCAGGCCAGTAATTTCTCAGTAAAGGCTCTTGCTTTGCATGTTCTGGCCAGCCTTGGGTGCACATGTCCATGACGTGAGCACACACACTGTCCCTTTTCAGTTGTTCCTTCAGTGTATATAATGAACTGACAGGCATGTTTGCTACAATACTGTCCACATATATGTCTGTGCTTTCCATCAGCTCTTTGTCTGACATGTTCATTGGTTTTTTCAGAGGCGAGTGGGACAAAGTATCCGCTGTCCAGAGCGATTTTCCTGGGGTGTACTGCACATTGTACGAGTAACGCATGAGTCTCATTCCGAATTGCTGGATCCTGGGTGGCAAGAGATCCAGAGCTTGTCCTCCCAGTAAGGAAACAAGAGGTTTGTGGTCCGTTTCGGGACAAAAATGTTTTCCAATCAGAAAATCACGAAATCGCTCACACGCCCATCTAGACGCCAGTGCCTCTTTTTCCATTTGTGCATATCATTGTTCAGTAGGAGGAAGGGACCTCGATGCATACGCCACTGGTCGCCATCCTTCTTCCCACAGCTGCAAAAGAACACCTCTGAGACCATAGGATGAAGCATCTGCTGATACTTTATTGGAGATTATGTATCAGAATTTCAGGAGCGGGACCACGCCTCCAAACACGCTCCCTCCAGCTGTCATCTATATAGGTTCCCCCAGTTCTGCAAGCTGTTCATTCTCATTTACGTGCCCCTCCCTCCCTCCCTCCCTCCTTGTTCTCTATTCTTCAACTTCTTCACTCCTATTTAGTACATGGGGATCTGCCAGGCCTGGGAGCCGTCGTCAGTCCCCTTCGAGGCCTTCCCTAAACCGCAGCTCAATTCATGTCCAAGCATTCACTTTTACCTACTAAAACGCTGACCAACTCAAAATGAGGACGTGGGCCCAGCTAGTGAAATGTCTCTGTTGGGGTCATACATTGCAAGCACTCGGGGTGAGGTCAGGGCATCTCTTAATGTTTTGAAAGCTTGGTCCATTCCCCAGTACCATGCATTGTTTTTGGAAAGAAGATCTCGCAGGTCTTTTTCAAGTAAATGGGGGATAAACTTGCCCACTTGATTCACCATGCCCAGAAAACTGTGCAACTCTGACACATTAGTTGGCTCTGTCATTTCTGTAATTGCCTCCGTTTTCTTCGGGTCTGGACTGATTCCTGTATCCGCTATGATGTGACCCAAGAAAGCGACCTTGCTCTAGGAAAGCTCGCATTTTTCAACATTCAGCGTTATGCCTGTGTAGTGAAGTAGATTCTGGGGTTAGGATGTTACATGATGTCCTTAAACGCACCACTGACATCCACACCTTCCCAGCTGACAATTACCCGGCTATAAGAAACAGCTGCGCTTCACTACTGAGAGAAGGCATTTGGCAGTTGTGGCAATCCATGGTGGCTGCGAGCATTAGGCAGTCAAACACTGCATATCTCTTAAGGAAAAGCTACTTAGAATTGCCCTTTAGAGAGTGGTAAGTGTAACCTTTGTGTTTATCATACTGTGGCATAGTAGGGTGGACTCTGACTACTGTTTCCCTCTCTTGTTGCAGGTGTGCATTATACTGCTGCTGTCTTGTCAGATGCCGTTTTGTTTGTTATGCACTACTTTTATAACGTATAGTGATTTGGGATGTGTTGGTTTTATGTAGATCTTTTATTGATTGTTTAACGTTTTATCTTTTCTTTTATTGCTTTAGTGGAGGTGCGGCCGCTTGTTCAGAGGCTAGGCACGTGAGGTGGAATCCCCTCCCCGATGCATGCGAGTGTACACACCGGGCATAGGCAGATTACACCATTTAGAGTTTAGTGTGAGTGAGGTTTGCTGTGAAATCACACGGGTGAGTAATTGGTGGCACCCTTGGGCACTCCTCCTGTAGGTTGCCTCCTCAAGTGGCCGGTCTCCACCATTTTGTTTAGTTGCTTCTTTTTAATATATTGTGCTTGTTTTAGGGTAGCATTGTGACAGGGAGTATGTTGTTTTAATCATTGTTTGGTAATAAAGTGTTTTAATTTATTATTTTACTCTCTCACCCCTGCTACCCTAGGTGCCTTTTAATCTTATAGTTATGTTTTAGTAGTTTCTCTTAATAAACTTTGGAATTATAAACTTCCTTTGTCTCACCTCTGCCTTTAAATAACGAGTCTGTGGGCTTTGGTAGCCAATGCAATCCTCTCATTGGCTAGAGAAATCTTTCCTGGGGTTGTAGCGCCCTCCCCCAGGTGGCGTTGTCACTACTTTAGCAACCGTCTCCGGTTATCTCTCATTCGCGACACCACAATCTGGCATTGTCGACAGGATATTTTCAGGCAGAGATCTGTTGCATGTTGTTTTTGGGGGGTTAAATCTGTTTGGTTTGTTTGGTTATTGTAGTGCAGCGGCAAGACAGCAGCAGTGGCAGCGTCGGGACGGACTTCTGGTTTTTATAAAGTGATATTTAAATACTCTGGTTTATTATGGAGGAAGAGCTCACACAGCTACGGGACTTGGTAGCTCAGCTGCAAGCAGAAAATCGGCGGATGCGGCAAGAGCGAGGATCGGAACAACCTGGCACCAGTGCTGCTGCTACAGGTTCATCCACCAATGGGCATTCTGCTGTTTCAGCTCCCGCGACTGAGAGACTGATTTATATTCCTCGGGAGAGGAAGTGCCCATGGTTCAACGGTAAGACTGGTATAGGTATTGCCGAATGGGTGGAAGAGGTGCAGGCCTGTTTGAGGATACGACATCTTTCACCAGCCGACCAAGCCCTCTTCATCTATGATCATCTAGAAGGCGAGCCCAGAGAAGAGATTAAATATCGGCCTCCAGAGGAGAAAGACGATCCCGAAAAGATTTTGACTATTTTACAGGAACTGTATGGATGTACTAAGTCATATATCTCTCTGCAGGAAGAGTTCTTTTCAAGACGACAGCAGGAGGGAGAAACATTGCAAGAGTTTTCGCATGCTCTTATGTGCCTCATGGATAGAGTTGCGAAACAGTCCCCTCATGTTCTGCTGAACAAAGATGTGTTGCTTAGAGACCAATTTGTTGAAAATGTGCTTGATTGTTTCTTACGCAGAGAATTAAAACAGTATGTCCGCAGCCACCCTACTGCCACCTTGATGGATGTTCGTCATGAGGCTGTATTATGGGAGCGTGAAGGTATTCCAGGGGGTGGGAGGGGTAGAAGCTACTCGGGCCCCTCGGTAGCTGGGTTTCAGCACACTGTTCAGGAGATCCCTTTTAGCAGTAACCAGGCAGGTACTGCACCCTATCACCCTGAATTACATGAATTGAAAGAGATTCTCAGAGATCAGCAAAAGCACTTAAATCAGCTTACAAGGAGTCTTGCGACCTTGAACAGCGTTCCCAAAACCTATAGAGCTTCACATAACAGGGCAGCAATTTGCAGGCGGTGTCAGAAGGTTGGGCACTCTGCTAGGGAATGCACTGGTGCGCCCACAGTAAAACATGCACAGCCAGCTGGTACGGTAGCACAATCTAGCTCAAATGATATTGCTTGGTCCTCCCATCAGGGAAGCTTCTACCCCCCTGAAGCATCAAGTCAAGGTTTAGGTGAGGGCTCCTTAAGCTCAGAGGCTGTAGTATCTAACCCTGAAAGTTTGGTATCCGCATGCCCTTACATGAAGGTACTAATGGGTGGGGTATGGGTGCCTTGTTTGGTGGACACCGGGTCCATGGTGTCCACAATAACTGAGAGCTTTTTCAGGGAGCATTTCGCGTCATGCGGCCTGGATAGCCTTCAGTCGTGCAACTGGTTGAAGCTAAGTGCTGCTAATGGGCTAGCCATACCTTACATAGGCTATTTTGAATTAGATGTGCATCTGTGTGGTAAAGAGATTACCCGGCGGGGTGTGCTGGTCGTGAGGGATCCCCCACAGGGTACAATGTCAGCACCTGGGGTTTTGGGAATGAATGTTATCAGGGAATGTTATCACGAGTTGTTCGCACAACATGGTTCTTCCCTTTTTAACTGCCCCCCAGTGGCTCAGGCCCCCATTTTAATACAACAAGCTCTCCAGCAGTGCCATCAGATCCAGGCTAAGGTCCCCCCAGAACGCTCAAGTCGGGTAAAGGTCAAGGGAGGTAGAGTTTGCCGCGTCCCCGGTGGTACCATGAAAATTGTGGCAGCTACATGCTCACAGCATCTGGCAGGAGAGGCTCTGTTTGAGCCGCTCAGTGGTGGTTTACCTGCCGGCTTGTTGGCATCCCCTGGTCTTCTTTGTGTTAACAGAGGCACAGTTTATATCCCAATTGTTAACGTTGGTGTGCAGGATGTAGTACTGTCTCCTCGTACTATGATCGGCACCCTGAGCTATGCTCATCTAGTTAGCTCCCCTCAGGGTCTCCAAGAGGAGGGTATGCCAGCTACCGTAACCTCACAGACTGTAGTTAGTCCAGTGCAAGATAAGATTGCTGCTATTGACTTATCTACTCTTACTGCACAGGAGCAAGGTCATGTGAGGTCATTACTATACAAGTATAGTGGCGTCTTTTCCGATCACGACAGGGATATAGGCTGTACTAACTTGATTTCTCATGATATTCCCTTAGTGGAAGACACCCCAGTACGGCAGAGGTATAGGCGTATCCCCCCCTCAGAATATGAGGCCGTAAAAGCCCACATTCGACAGCTTCTTGAGGCCCAGGTAATTAGGGAAAGCAGTAGCCCCTTTGCTTCCCCCATTGTGTTGGTAAGAAAAAAAGATGGCAGCCTTCGCTTGTGTGTGGACTACCGGGCTTTAAACAGTAAGACCCGCAAGGATGCTTTTCCCCTGCCACGTATCGACGAGTCACTCAATGCTTTATCCGGTGCCCGTTGGTTTTCCACTTTGGACCTTGCCGCAGGTTATAACCAAGTCCCTGTTACGGAAAAAGACAAATCGAAGACTGCATTCTGCACTCCTTTCGGGTTGTTTGAGTGGAATAGGATGCCCTTTGGGTTGTGTAATGCCCCGAGTACATTTCAGCAATTAATGGAGAGGATCTTTGGAGACCAACACTGTCAGTCCTTGTTGCTCTATTTAGACGATGTTATCGTGTTTTCTTCTACAGTCGAGGAACATGTGAGTCGCTTGGATGTTGTCCTGGGACGGTTGCAGCAAGAAGGCCTCAAGGCTAAGTTGGAAAAGTGTTCCTTCTTCCAATCTGAGGTGAGCTACTTGGGTCATGTTGTGTCGAGGGAGGGTGTGTCTACCGACCCTAATAAAATTGAAGCCGTATCTAAGTGGCCTCGGCCTAACCATGTCTCTGAGTTGCGTTCTTTCTTAGGCTTTGCAAGCTACTATCGTCGTTTTGTTGAGGGGTTCGCAAAATTGGCCGCCCCCCTACATCGCCTAGTTGCTGAGCTGACTGGTACTAAGTCCAGGAAACCCGCTATACAGGTTTTATCTGCAGCATGGACAGATGAATGTGAGAAGAGCTTTGAAGGGCTTAAACAGAGGTTGGTGTCTGCCCCAGTTTTGGCTTATGCTAATTTTTCTCTGCCGTTTATTCTAGAGGTGGATGCTAGCTATCAGGGCCTAGGTGCAGTGCTCTCCCAAGAACAGGCAGGGAAGATTCGACCTATAGCATATGCCAGCCGTGGCCTTCGTCCTACAGAGCGTAATATGGATAATTATAGCTCTATGAAATTGGAGTTTCTGGCCTTGAAGTGGGCCATGACTGAAAAATTCAGAGATTATCTGTTGGGGCAGAAGTGCACAGTATATACAGATAATAATCCCCTCAGTCATTTGTCCACAGCCAAGCTGGGCGCTACAGAACAGCGCTGGGCTGCACAGCTTGCTGCCTTTGATTTCACCATCAAGTATCGACCTGGTCGAAGTAATAAGAACGCAGATGCTCTCTCACGGCAACATCCCGCTGAAGTTACTTCAGTTAATGAACTAGGCATAATCTCTGGTACCCCTCTGCCTGCCCCTTTGCAACAGGTTTTTGGGGTGGAACCACTAATTGAGGCTGTTCAAGCCACTATCTCGGTCTTTCCAGGACATGCGCCGTCTGACCTTCGTGTTTTACAGGAGGCTGACCCTATTATTCAGGAGTTTCTGAAGTTTTGGATACGGAGAAGGGGGCCTGATGCAACCGAACGTGGACAAACCTCAAGGGAAGCCCTCGGATTGGTCAGGCAATGGCGTAGGTTAGTGGAGCAGGGTGGTGTGTTATATCGCAAGGTCTCTCATCCTAGGGCGGAAGAGATGCTGCAGGTGCTGTTGCCCAAGTCACTGCAGGGTCAGGTTTTGCATCAGTTGCACCAGGAGCACGGACATCAGGGTGTAAAGAGAACCGTAGACCTGGTTTCTCAGCGGTGTTACTGGCCGGGGATGTACCAGGATATCCAACAGTGGTGCCAGGAGTGTGAGCGATGCCAACTAGCTAAAGATGTTCAAATCTATCCTAACGCTTATATGGGCCATTTGCTTGCATCCCGACCAAATCAGATCCTTGCAGTCGATTTCACTGTATTGGAGCCGTCGCGTAATGGGGTCGAAAATGTTCTTGTTATGACAGATGTGTTCTCAAAATATACCCAGGCCATCCCAACCCATGATCAACGGGCATCGACAGTGGCAGAAGTGTTGGTGAAGGAGTGGTTCTGCAGATTTGGCGTGCCAGGGCGTATCCACTCCGATCAAGGTAGAAACTTTGAGAGTAATCTGGTTGAGCAGCTTTGCCAAATGTATGGTATTGAGAAGAGTCGCACTACCCCTTACCATCCAGCCGGTAATGGTCAATGTGAGCGGTTTAATCGCACTTTACACAGTTTGCTGCACACCCTTCCTACCTCTCGAAAAAGGGACTGGGCTTGTTATTTGCCACAAGTGATCTTTGCATATAACACTACCGTACATCAGTCTACAGGCGAGTCACCATTTGCTCTGATGTTTGGCCAAGATCCCCAGTTACCCGTTGACTTTTTGTTGGGTAGGATTCAGGAGCCTGTGGCTGGTAGTACCCATGACTGGGTTGTAGAGCACCAGACCCGACTACGTCATGCCTTTGAACATGCTAATAAACGCTTGGGGGCTGCAGCTACTTGGCACAAGATACGCCACGACCAGCATGTGAGGGATGCTCCCCTGCGAGAAGGTCAGTTGGTTTACCTTAAGGAGGTTGGGTTTAGAGGCCGTCACAAAATTCAGGATGTTTGGAGTTCGGTGGTGTATAAAGTGCTTAAGGCCCCTGACCAAAATGGGTCCGTGTACACTATTGCTCCGGTAGATAACTTGAGTCACGTGAAACATGTCCACCGTTCACTACTAAAGAATAAGGTGGAAGGCGTGACTACCTGCCCCCCCAGGGCTCCGATCCAAACATTAGAAACTGCCCCTGTAGAAGAACCGATGCAAGGTGGCGAGTGGTTTTTATTGGTCTCTGAACCTATTCCAGCCCCAAGCAATTGTCAACCAAGACCAGAGAATCCTAGCCCTCGTAGACCAGACGAGCTAGAACCCTCAATGTCCTCCGCGGGGTTGGCCTGCCCTGATCAGCTGCCAGTTATGGCTGGTGTTCCTAACGATATAGCCCCTTTACGCAGGACTAATCGTGGTAATGCTGGGATGCACCCAAATCCACACCATTTGCCCCAGGCAGCAGGAAGTAGAGCAATAGAGGCCGTGAACTCACAGGCACCTGTGCCTAATACAGTTACCCTGTTTAGACCTTGGCAGTGAGTGTCAATCGTCGGGACGACGATTCAAATCCCGGGAGTAGATTGTAGTGAAGTAGATTCTGGGGTTAGGATGTTACATGATGTCCTTAAACGCACCACTGACATCCACACCTTCCCAGCTGACAATTACCCGGCTATAAGAAACAGCTGCGCTTCACTACTGAGAGAAGGCATTTGGCAGTTGTGGCAATCCATGGTGGCTGCGAGCATTAGGCAGTCAAACACTGCATATCTCTTAAGGAAAAGCTACTTAGAATTGCCCTTTAGAGAGTGGTAAGTGTAACCTTTGTGTTTATCATACTGTGGCATAGTAGGGTGGACTCTGACTACTGTTTCCCTCTCTTGTTGCAGGTGTGCATTATACTGCTGCTGTCCTGTCAGATGCCGTTTTGTTTGTTATGCACTACTTTTATAACGTATAGTGATTTGGGATGTGTTGGTTTTATGTAGATCTTTTATTGATTGTTTAACGTTTTATCTTTTCTTTTATTGCTTTAGTGGAGGTGCGGCCGCTTGTTCAGAGGCTAGGCACGTGAGGTGGAATCCCCTCCCCGATGCATGCGAGTGTACACACCGGGCATAGGCAGATTACACCATTTAGAGTTTAGTGTGAGTGAGGTTTGCTGTGAAATCACACGGGTGAGTAATTGGTGGCACCCTTGGGCACTCCTCCCTGTAGGTTGCCTCCTCAAGTGGCCGGTCTCCACCATTTTGTTTAGTTGCTTCTTTTTAATATATTGTGCTTGTTTTAGGGTAGCATTGTGGCAGGGAGTATGTTGTTTTAATCATTGTTTGGTAATAAAGTGTTTTAATTTATTATTTTACTCTCTCACCCCTGCTACCCTAGGTGCCTTTTAATCTTATAGTTATGTTTTAGTAGTTTCTCTTAATAAACTTTGGAATTATAAACTTCCTTTGTCTCACCTCTGCCTTTAAATAACGAGTCTGTGGGCTTTGGTAGCCAATGCAATCCTCTCATTGGCTAGAGAAATCTTTCCTGGGGTTGTAGCGCCCTCCCCCAGGTGGCGTTGTCACTACTTTAGCAACCGTCTCCGGTTATCTCTCATTCGCGACACCACACCTGCTTTTTCCAATCTTTGCAGTGTAGCATGGAGACGGGAATCATGCTCCTGATTGTTACGTCCCCACACCAACACATCATCAATGTGACAAACCACTCCTTCGAGACCCTCAATGACCTCCGCCATTGTGCGCTGAAAGTGTTCGGGCGCTGAGTTGATCCCGAACGGTAGGTGATTAAAATGAAACCGCCCAAAGGGTGTGATGAAGGTGGTGAGTTTGGCAGACTCATTGGACAGGGGAATCTGCCAGAAGCCCATGTTAGCGTCCAGTTTGCTGAAATCTTTGGCTCCTGCGAGCATTCCGAGACTTTGTTCAACCGATGGCAGCACATATTTCTCCTTGCACACATACTTATTTAGTCTGGTGAAGGATACGCAAAATCTCAGCCCCTTTTTCTTTGGAACAACAACCATCCTGGCACACCAATCCGTTGGTTCTTCAACTCGGGTAATGACACCAAGCTCTTCCATTTGTTGGAGTTCCTCCTTTACCCTTCCCATTAGAGGCAGAGGAAGCCTTTTCGGAGTTTTGAGCGAGTACGGCACAGCGTTTGGTTTGAGTTTAATGTGATAGGCTCGCTGCACTTTCCCTAGACCATTGCAAAGTTTAGGGTAAGTAGTCTTCAGAGTGTCCATTGAAACCGTGTCAGCTTGCACCAGCAGGCCAAGAGCTGTAATGGCGGGCAGGCCTAGCAGTGGGGTGCTCAGGTTTCTTACAACATAGACCTTCTCTGCTGTCTGTTTTGCAGCTTTGTAAAACCTGCAACGTCCAGTGGTGTTTTTCCAGGGCCTAACAAAGGTTTTTCTGGCTGCTGGAGAACTGGTCTTTGTTCATTAGCAAAAATCTTTGACAAGTCTGAGTCAGCTGTTACACTCACATCTGCTCCAGTATCCAGTTTGAAAGTCATTTTTGCATCTTTCACTTGTATGTTGGCTGACCACACCTGGCCGTCACTGGAAACTGAGTCTAGGAAGAAACCTTGCTCCTCTTCATTCTCAATACTTTGTACTGTCTTGCTTTGTCTGCAGACGCGCTGGTAGTGACCTTTTTTTCCACATAAATGACATTTTGCATCATTTGCTGGGCACTTGAGTTCCGGATGTGGAGAGCCTCCACACTTGTAGCATCTGTTACTTTGTCTCTTGCTATATTGCTGTTGTGTTTTGACAGTTTTATTTTTGAACATGTTGAACTTTGTTTTTTCATGCTTTTTTATCACTCTGTCAATTGCATTCATACTTACTTGCATTACATTTGTTTCACTTCTCAAAGCTGACTGTTGCTTTTTGATTTCTTCTGACTGCCTGGCCATATTTATAGCTTTACCAAGTCTTTTTCCATCTGCATGCACTCAGACAGCCTCGTGTCGGCCAAGCCCACTACTATTCTGTCTCTTATCAGCTCATCGTCCATAGTTACAGTGCTCTGCTAATGCATGCAAGGCAGTGATGAATGCATCAACAGTCTCATTTGGCTCTTGTTTGGGCATATTGAAATGTGCACGCTCATAAACAACATTTTTCCTGACAATGAAAAAGTTGTGGAAGCTATCTCTCACTTTAGCATAGTCCCGTTGGTCAACATCACTCAACTTTAGTCCTCTCAGGACGTCATCTGCTTCGTCTCCCATACAGTATGTGAGTGTTCACTTGATTTTCCTCTGAACTCGCAGACAGATTACTTGCCTGACGAAATCTCTTGAAGCGACGGACCCATCTTGTCCATTCGTGTGTTTTGGAAAAATCAAAGGGCTCCGGTGGTTGGATGCTAAACGTAGCGTTTGGAGTGCTAGCCGCGGTGCTAACTCCTGCCCTCGGACGATCGTCTGCGTCGTCATTTGGCATTTCCTTTTTACCTTCCCCTTCTCCTCACACTTGGCAGATTTACGGAGTCTTACAAGTCACACAGCACTTCTGACACCATGTGTGATTCTTACTCTAAATTGGAATAAGTACGCGGGATAACTGTGCATGGTAAGACCAACTCTTTTCCTATTTTATTACCACCTCCCGGCATGCATTGCCAGTGCTTAACACATAATTACACAATCGAACAATAAACACATACAGCCCGTACAACAAATGTACCAGGGACAATTATGAATACACCACAGATAGCAGCCATTTTTGTGACCACTTCCTCGACCCTGGCAGTTATGGCTGATGACTATATTAGACTGTTGACGGCAATCAGAACCGAACATTCAGAAAAGTGTACCACTGAACAAGCTACCTGCTTTAAGGAGGATGGCATGCAAGTTTAAATCAGGTCCAGCTTTTTCACAAACAATCCTTTGATTGCACTTTGTATGTAAAACAGTGGAGATTGTAAGCACGCTTTTACAATTCTGACAGCACCACCCGGGGATTTGAACCCCAGGAGACATTACGCTAATCAAGCGTAATTATATTACCAATTACTCATAAAAACACACGAGCTTGTTATTTTAAAGGCAAGTTAATTTCAATAATTTAATAATCAGACTGGAGCTGTACGGAAACGAAAAGTTAAGCTACGGGGCAAGACCGAGTATTTTGTTACCATTTAATAATGCTACAAGTAACAGATTAATATATAAACTAACACATTAGCAGTGGGCCAGCAGGTGAGGCAGGCCAGAAGGTGTCATGGTCTCCCACACTTGCTCTTTTCTCCCTTTCTAAATTATCGTTTTTGATAGAAATATGCCTCTGGGACAACTGACTGGCACACTCGGGCCTGTTGCTAACCACCTCACTGATGCTGCTAGGAATCTTGGAGTTTTCATGGATGGTTCCTTCAAACTAGATAAACAGGTTTCTTCTGTGGTAAAAACAGCTTTCACCAACTACGCCTAATTTCTAAGGCTAAATCAGATATACCACGCAAAGATCTGGAGAAACTCATTCATGCTTTCATAACTTCTAGACTGGATTATTGTAATTCTCTTTACTTGGGCCTACAATCTTCTCTTCTTCAGCGATTGCAGCTGGTCCAAAATGCCGCAGCACGTCTCTTGACCGGCACTAAAAAGTATGATTCTATCACCCCTGTTCTGGCCAACCTACATTGGCTTCCTGTTCAATATCGAATTGATTTTAAAATTTTATTGTTTACCTATAAAATCCTAAACAATATGGCACCTGACTACCTAGCTGATCTCCTCTGTCTGTACAGCCCTAAGAAAGCACTGAGATCATCGGGCCAACTGCTCTTAGTGCAACCTAGGTCTCGGCTGAAGACCAGAGGAGACCGGGCCTTTGCTGTTGCCGCACCCAGGTTATGGAATACTCTTCCTCTTCATATTCGCGCATCAGATTCCATTCAGTCTTTTAAATCACGTCTAAAAACGTATTTGTTTAACCTGGCATTCAAGGCTAATTAGAGTAATTTACATCTGGCTTTGCATTTAGATTATGTAATTATTTTATATTCTATTTATTTTATTTATATTTGTAATTTATATTTTATATTGTGATTTTATCTGTCTCATGATTTTACTGGAAAGCACTTTGGTGTACTTCGGTCTTTAAAATGTGCTATATAAATAAATTTGATTTGATTTGATTTGATTTCTCTCCCTCATCAATCAGTGTGTGTGTTTCAGAGGCGGATGGTCACCTGAGCTTCTGCCCTCATGTTTGTTTACCTGCACACTATACTCACCTGGATGCAGCTGGGCTGATCATGGTTGACCTGTTTAAGATGGAAGCTTTTCTTCAGTCACTCCTGGATTGTTGCACTACATGCAGTATTGCTTTTTGGCTCCTTGCTTTGTGTGTACACTGAGCAAACTGTTCTGTTGGATTCATCTTCTTATCCTATGAGCAGATGCTCACTGTCTAGAGGAAAATTGTTGCCAGAATCGGATTTGGCGAGAAGGTCACTCACCTGCCTTTCTGCTGTGCCCTCTCCCCAGAGCCTCATTCAGAAAACATCCTGAACTTTTACATCTGTGTTCTGTGCTTTTGTCCAGGTCCTCCACTTTGCATAGCACACAGGGCAACTTAGTTCAAATATAAAACACTTATTTAGTTAATACATTAAAATGTGCAGTCAAACTAAAGCACAATTAAACAGTTGGAGTAAGAGGGGGAACAGTTGTTATACATGGTTCACAATTACAGATTTAATGCTGTAATCCTGTTTACCACCAGCAGCCACTGGGCACCCATAAAACCACCAAGCAAATGAATTCATTGTTGTGCACAAGCAACAGGCAGAGAACAGAAAAGGAGCATCTAAATGTGCTCGAACAGCTATTCGAAACACATAAATGCATTTTCTACGATCTGCCAGCAACACGAGACCAAGAGAGAATGAACAGTGGGCTGCAGGTATTTCTGCTAATTAAGCTCTGATAAGGGAGCTAGAGGGGTGTTAAGGCTCTCCCCACTACAATATCCATTTAAACCAGGAATTCATGGTTGGTTCTGCTGTTTGCTTCACTCTAAAGTCTCTCTTCAAGATAAAAACACAGTTAAAGACGAACAGGTGAACAAAGAGGAACATGTAACAGCCAAAAAGCCTCGTTCAGTTCTTGTCAAGAGTTGTTTAAGAACAGAAGCTACAGTGACAGAGAACATGTTTAACTGGGTCAATCGGGTTAGCAAAGCATCTGTGTAATTAGCTGATTTCTTTAAAAAATATAGTTCTTTGTGAAGTGTTGATGAGGTCTGACTTCCTTAGTATGTCGCTGACCTTCTTCTCCCGAGGCACTATATCAAATGTTTGCCAAAATAAGATGAAAATGATTTTGGAGCACTGCCTTTGCTTCAGTTTTTTCGAGAAATTAAGCAACATGAACACCTTACTGCTGCAAGTGCAAATCAAGTCTGAGAGAATAAAAAAATCAAAGTGTTGATAACAAGCTTTTTCCACATAAGAAACTCTAAGGAAAGGTGACATGAATATTTTGCAAGATGAACAATGTTTTATCATTTAGCTCTGGAGTGCATTCAAGGTTTTGTTGCTCGCAGCCAACATCTTTGAATTGACTCATCAGTGGTGCATCAAAGGCAGCGGCAGTGACTGAGGAAGCATTAAAAGCAGATCTTTAGAGAATGAGGGTGGGCAAGGGAACAACATGGAAATCTGCAGAGTGGCAGGGAGCCACGTTCCTCCAGACTCACACACTGAAAGCTGCCGTATGTTTGCTTGTCCTTGCATCGCCCTCAATGAACCAGATAATCGGCAACATGGAAGACGACCAACAGAGGTGTGTGTGCACCACAGAGACTAGGATGGGAAGCTGGGAAGTTACTGTAGTGTAAAAATGCATATTCATATTTAGCATGAAAAAGACACGTGAACAAGAACAGACTGCACAAAGTAAAAGTTAATTAGAAGACTGAAAGGGCGAAGGATCCTAAAATAACATATGTTGCCACTTCTTAATGAATATTCATTTTTATAATCATGTTTGTAGGTGGAAGAAGTGTTTGCATATTATGAACTAACTCAGTGGGTTTTTTATGTTCTACAAGGCTCCAACGTGGGGCAGATAAATGAACCTTATCATCCATTTATTAACCGTTAATTTAGCGAGTTCTTTGTTTGACTATCAAAATGACCACATACTGCAGAAGGAGAGAATGCAGCAGGGTGATTAAGGTTACAGTTTGCAAACCATAATGCTGTAAATGATTAGATTTTACGAGCAAGCTCTTTCTTTATGTGTCATCAGAGGAAATGTTCAGGCTGCTTCATTTTTGAAGTGTCTATCAGAAGTTACACTGTTTGAAAACTCCAACAAATTGATACAGTTATTTTAAAAAAATCTGAAGGGTTTTATGATGTTTTAATGTACTTGCAAGTTATTTGGTTAATATGAAAAGGAAGTGCCTGATAATACGGTTTTTAGGGTTTTTGTAGCTATTCCGTTGGAATTCCAAGGGAGCTGAGTCAATCGGGAACAAAGTGCATGGTGCCACCTGGCTAGTCAGTGGCATCACTCAGTCAGTGGGGGAAATGGCTACACAAAACCAGCACCATGTGGAGTCATAGACGTGACTGTTACTGATCTACAGCGTGAACAGCCAAAGGCTTTAGTAGAGTTTAAACATGTTAATCTGGACCCCACTCTGCCAACTCTTCCACAGTATGGGGACAAATTCTGGGCTCTGTAGGCAAACACAAAGGAGCCACTGCCCTCCCTCATAGACCGTAACTTCCTCTTCTTAACACTTTAGTATTTTCTTGCAGTTTGAAGGATTCCTGTTGCCACAAACTCTGTGAGGAGATTGAAGCTGGGATGTGCTGCATACCATCATCCCAACGAGGTCTGTGCGCTGCCAACAAGCACTGGCTCACCAGTCACACGAAGGCTGTACTGAAGCAAAAGAAGAGTTTCTTCAGATCTGGGAACAAGGACGAAGTTGAGGAGTGGGAACTGCTGTGGTATGCACACGTTTTTTCAAAATCTTGTCAAACGAAATGTCTTTGCTTCTTCCAGTCGACTAAACTCCAGTTTTCAACATCAAAGACCTGTGGACGGGGTGAAGCTGGCACTATTCTAGAAATCATCAGCAGTGTGGTGCAAACCCTGGACAAGGACAGTGAGCTCTACTGGTTCAGTACTGGAACCAAGTTACATGAATCTTAACATGTCCTCAGCCATCAAACCATTCTTTACCTACAGCAACGTCCCTGTGGGATTAATAAAGTATATCTATCTGACTACTCAACATGTCACATGTGCACTATTTGAGCACTGTGTGACACTTTAAAATGGATTATGCCCCTCGCCTTGGACTAGTGTTGAAAAGTGGACTGGCTTGGAGTGAAAACTGTGAGGTTAGCCCAATCTGAGGTTGCTGACTTCTAATGTGTGAAGACTCAAAGGATCGGTGATTCATCAGATCAATTGTACGTGTTAAACTGGATTGAATGATCTGGTTTGGACCTGTGATTTCACAGGGAGACATTCAGTAGTGAAAGTTACACTGTAAAAAAATCCTAATATAAAAGTATTTTACAGTTTTGTTCTGTTCTTCTAGAATATCATTAAATTTACATAAATAGACTGTGACTTCACATTTCAAATGTAAAATAACATAAAATCACTGTAATGTAATAAAACATAATATTCTTGTTTTTTACATGTATTTGTCTGTACATATGCATATTTAGATTGTTAAAATACATTCACAAATGTATCATGATGTCACAAATATGTGTCCGTTATTTGAAAGATTGAACTGTTAAATTCAAATGTAATGCTATGGAAAAATATATAAAATGATTCTCATAAACTTGTTTTACATCAAATAATAATTATTATTATTGCTATTTAGGGCGATTGTGGCTCAAGAGTTGGCAGTTCGCCTTGTGATCAGAAGGTTGCCGGTTCGAGCCCCGGCTCGGACACTCTCGGTCGTTGTGTCCTGGGTCAAGACACTTCACCTACCGCCTACTGGTGATGGCCAGAGGGGCCGATGGTGCGATATGGCAGCCTCGCCTCTGTCAGTCTGTCCGAGGGCAAGCAATCCATTATTATTTAAACCAACTGTTAACTGTATATTTCTGTACATTTAAGTATTATTATTCATATTGCCGCATTCATTGACCTTGTTTATAGGTAATTTCATTGTTTAATCACATTAAAATGTTCCTAATTTAATGTTTAAAAGCACTTGAAAAAGGCAAAATCCCAGTAAAATTAGGACAACAAACTGTATTGTCATTACTGAAAATAACTGTATTTTTATGAGAAAGTTATTTTCTGTTATTTAATGGCATTATTTTGGCGCCCCAGCTGCCGGAATATTACTGTTTTTCTAGGATTTTTTTTTAACAGTGTAGGAAAAACTAGGAAATTAGGAAAATGTTGGAACGTGTGTTAGATTAGATCATTGTTGGCTGCTTAAACGTGCAACCGTAACTAGTGCATTAGTAATGAGTAAGTGAGGTAGGGGCCTGTTTCCCACTCAGTTATTGGGGTTGGGTTGTTGGGTGAGAGGGGAGGGGGGAGGGGAATAGAGGGTGTGGGTGTTAGCAAGGCCCCAGGCACTCCTTCTCCACAGAGACCAGTCTGGGTCTGGAGAGACACTGCTGCTCCATCTGGAGGCTTTGCAAGCCTGAGGGTACCAGACACAGGTGCATGCACAGACAGGTGAACAGAGTGGCCAGATATGTAATAAACATGAGCGTGAGATAAAGGGGAGGTTTGTAAGCATCATGTGCACTGAGCAGGCAGAGAAACAGACTCATGCTGAGTGCCAGTGAATATCCACTGTTATTCTTTCCTACATCCATTTTTCCCTCACAAGTCCTGTCTTCAGCCTCGCATTTTCACTGAATACAAACTATAGAGGTTTAAACCTGTCCTCTCCCCAACAGAATTATAGTAGAATGTTCTAGTTTCCTGAGAAACTTCTTTTCCAAAGTTTTACAGTCTCTTTAAGAGTAAATAGAAGTGGATCTGATATCTTTAAAGCTGAGGCAAATAGTTGGAGGTAATAATTCATTTTAGAGCATTAACAGAGTTTCATGAATCTTTGAGTGTTTCAGGAGTTTATTCAGTGTACAGAGCCCAAGGCTGCACACAAACAGACGCTGCCCGTGACTCTGTTGGCTGGGCAGCTCAAACAGCTTGGATGTGGGGCATGTGGTAGTTTGTGGGGAGAGACTGTCTGTTTCTTTCCCCCTGCCGTATGGATGCACAGACTGCAAACAGGCTTTCGCAGTGGTGGTTAAGGCTGTGAGAGTACACACATGGGCATATATAGGCACACACTCTGGTTAGCTGAAACATGGTCCTTTGGCTTCTGTTCCACCACAACGAGCAACATTGGCTCTGCTGCTTTGCCTCTGACCTTCCCCTCTGGTTGCTGGCTTGTCAGTTGTCCCTCAACAAACAGCTCGCTGGTCCAGTGTCCAGCCCTCTACATGAGAGTGAGCATCTTCTCTGTGTCTTTGTTTGAAAACTAGCATGCTGGTCTTAGTTTAGATCACAGATGGGGTCCAAACATGTGAGCTCCACAACACCATGTTTGACTGTTACACCAGCTGTGGAAACATGCCCCCTCCTGGCTTCCAGTCTGTCTGAGAGATGGCCTGGTAGCCGTAACCACGAATAGACAACTCCAAAAAAGATTTTCCCAAGCTGCACGAGTCCCCATCAACCATTCAAATGTCATATTTTCAGTGATGCCTAGAAAGACTTCCACTTATCAATTTCACGTGTGCGTAACAGCATTGACACGATCAGTTTATCGCTTACGCCCCACACTTTCACAGAACTGTTCCCTGTCATAGGTTGTTCATTTACAGCTAGGCTGATAATTTGCTGGTGTTGCCTCTGTTCAACACCACCATGGATTTTAAATCAGGTAATCAATATCCAACTGAGGTATGACTTTCATCTTTAACTTTAAAGTCTTTTTAGCACTATTTCACTCCCCCATTCTCAGAGGTTCACAAACTAAAATAATATTAATACAAGGATTTTGATTCTTGACCGAAAACCTGCAGTGAATGTCTGCCTGAGGTCGAGAACCCATGGATGCCATCAAATGTGTTTCCTCTTGTTTGTGTCTTTGCGTTCAGTTTTGAAAAGCTGCTCTGCTGGCTTCAGATCATTTGACTGACTCAGCCACTGAAGAATATCCAATTTATTTTCCTGGAGAAGCTCTTTGGGTGCTTTTGCACTTTGATTCAGGTCATTATCCATTTGCACTGTGAAGCTTTGTCAGTTCAGTTTTGCAACGTTTGGCTGAATCTGAGCAGAGTCTACCCCTTCACAGTTCACTCTGCCACTTCTATCAGCAATCACATTATCAACACAAGCTATTGGCCCAGATAGCACAGATGTGCGTGCCATAACATCGCTTCCACTACATTTGACAGATGTGGTGTTATTCAGGTGGTTTCTTCCCCTCCTTCTCCATACTCGTCTTTCTGTCATTCTAACACTTTATATTTTTACTGTATGTGTTTTT